>NW_021620852.1:1761767-1867206 GCF_004785775.1 Grammomys surdaster
AAAAAGACAGACAGAAAGAAAGAAAGAAAGAAAGAAAGAAAGAAAGAAAGAAAGAAAGAAAGAAAGAAATTTTTCTCAAAGAACCAGCTCCTAGTTTTGTTGATTCTTTGTACAGTTCTTTTTGCTTCTACATAGTTAATTTCAGTCTTGAGTTTGATTATTTACTGCCATCTACCCCTCTTTGGTATATTTGTTTCTTTTTGTTCTAGAACTTTAGATATGCTGTTAACCAGCTAGTGTATGCTATCTCCAGTTTATTTTTGGAGGCACTCAGAGCTCCGAGTTTTCCTCTTAGCATTGCCTTCATTGTGTCCCTAAAGTCTGGATGTGTTGTGTCTTCATTTTCATTAAATTCTAAAAAGTCTTTAATTTCTTTATTTATTTCTTCTTTAACCAAGTTATCATTGAGTAGGGCATTGTTCAGCTTCCATGTTTATGAGGGCTTTTGGTTGTTTCTGCTGTTATTTGAAGACCAGCCTTAATCAGTGGTGATCTAGTAGAATGAGTCAGATTATTTTACTTTACTTGAATCAGTTGAAACCTGTTTTGTAATCAATAATATGTACAGTTTTGGAGAAGGTACCATGAGGTGCTGAGAAGAAGGTATATTCTTTTGTTTTAGGATGAAATGTTCTATAGAAATCTGTTAAAACCATTTGTTCCATCACTTCTGTTAGTTTTACTGTGTCTCTGTTTAGTTTCTGTTTCCATGATCTGTCCATTGCTGAGAGTGGGGTGTTGAAGTATCATTGTGTGAGGTACAATGTGTGCTTTGAGCTTTAGTGAAGTTTCCTTTATGAATGTGGGTGCCCTTGCATTGGGAGCATAGATGTCTAGAATTGAGAGTTCATCTTGGTAGATTTTTCCTTTGATGATTATGAAGTGTGCTTCCTTATCTCTTTTGATAACTTTTGGTTGAAAGTCTATTTTATTCTATATTAGAATGGCTACTCCAGCTTGTTTCTTGGGACCATTTGCTTGGAAAATGTTTTCCACCCCTTTACTCTGAGGTAGTGTCTGTCATTGACACTGAGATGTGTTCCCTGTATGCAGCAAAATACTGAGCCCTGTTTACTTATCCAACCTGTTAGTCTATGTCTTTTAATTAGGGAATTTAGTCCATTGATGTTAAGAGATATTAAGGAACAGTGATTGCTGCTTCGTGTTATTCTTGTTGTTAGAGGTGGAATTATGTTGTGTGGCTATCTTCTTTTAGGTTTCTTGAAAGATTAGTTTCTTGCTGTGTCTTGGGGGTAGTTTCCCTCCTTGTCTTGGAGGTTTCTATTATCCTTTGTAGTGCTGGATTTGTGGAAAGATATTGTGTAAATTTAATTTTGTCATGGAATATCTTGCTTTCTCCGTCTATGAAAACTGAGAGTTTTGCTGGGTACAATAGCCTAGGCTGGCATTTGTATTCTCTTATGGTCTATATGACATCTGTCCAGGATCTTCTGGCTTTTATAGCTTCTGGTGAGAAGTCTGGTGTAATTCTGATAGGTCTGCCTTTATATGTTATTTGACTTTTCCCTTTACTGCCTTTAATAATTTTTCTTTGTTTTGTGCATTTGGTGTTTTGACTATTATGTGACAGGAGGAATTTCTTCTCTGGTCCAGTATATTTGGGGTTCTGAGGCTTCTTTTATGGTTATGGGCATCTCATTCTTTAGGTTAGGGGATCTTTCTTCTATAATTTTGTTGAGGATATTTATTAGCCCTTTAAGTTGGGAATCTTTGCTCTACTCTATACCTATTATCCTTAAGTTTTTGTCTGCTCATTGTGTCCTGGATTTCCTGGATGTCTTGGGTTAGGAACTTTTTGCATTTTGCATTTTCTTTGACTGTTGTGTCAATGTTTTCTATGTTATCTTTTGCACCTGAGATTCTCTCTTCTATCTCTTGTATTCTGTTGGTGATGTTTGTGTCTATGTCTTCTGATCTCTTTCCTAGGTCTTCTATCTCCAGGGTTATCTCTCTTTGTGATTTCTTTATTGATTCTGTTTACATTTTTAGATCCTGGATTGTTTTGTTTAATTCCTTCACTTGTTTGGTTGTGCTTTCCTGTAATTCATTAAAGAAATTTTGTGTTTCCTCTTTAAGGGCTTCTAAGTACTTGTCTTTGTTCTTCTGTATGTCTATAAGGAAGTTATTTATAACCTTCTTAAAGTCCTCTATCATCATCATGAGATGTGACTTTAAATCAGATTCTTGCTTTTTGTTGTGTTGTGGTATCCAGGGTTCTCTGTGGTGGGAGAACTGGTTTCTGTTGCTTATGTTCTTGTCCTTGCCTCTCGCCATCTGGATATCTCTGGTGTTAGCTGGTCGTGCTGTATCTGACCTTGCCTTGTCCCTCCTGTAAGCCTGTGTATCAGTACTCCTGGGACACGAGTTCTCTCCAGGCTGAATTTGGATATGGAGAGCTGTAGTACAGGGTCAGCTCTGGGGTGCAGACAGAAACCTGAAGGATCCTATTGCTGGCTCTTCCTTGGTTCCTGTTTCCTGATTACTCTAGGCTGGTCCCTCTTGGGCCAGGAATTTGAGCAGAAGTGGTGGTGGTAACTGTGTTCACAGATGTGCCAACATTCCTGGGAGACCAGCTCTCTCCTGGCAGTTTTTCTGTATGGAGCTTTATCTAAGCCTGACCTTTTTATTATGTATTTACAGGTATACTTTGAAGTGAAAGTTTCTGAAAACACCATGTGATTCAGAGTCATGTGATGTCTTGCTGAGGCAAGATTCATGGGAAGACATGTGACGTTTGGAGAGAATATAAATAGGACTCAGGGGACAATGATAGTGTGTTTCATCGTTGGCCTTGCAATGCTCCATTGGTCTTGCATCTTTTTCTTGGCTGATCTTCACTTTGTTGAATGAAGCAGAGCAAAGAATTGTTCCTGGCATCCCTGCTGGTCCTGGTCACTCCTTCTGACTCATGTTGTGTCTGAAGGCTAGCTGTTTCTGCTGGATTGTGCCACTGCTGCTGATTCATGTTTGGTAGCCTAACACTACTGAACTGGACTGCTGATAGCATAACAGATTGGAATCACCTCACAAAATGACTTCTAAACAGGTCTAGATCTCCTTTTCCTGTTTAACATCTTTTCTCCTCTACCTTTGGATAGTGGACTAAAAGGGGGGTCAAAGTGTTTGAGAATCCTTATTAAAAGTAGGTTTTTAGAAATCTAATCCTACAGTAATTTCTTCAGGACTTTTACACAAATGGCTTTCAAATACATAAATTAGTAAAAGCCTCCTCATCCTAATAATCAATAGATTTATAGATTTATTTTAAGTATAGATTTGTATGTTTCACAAACAAGTTCAGATACCTAGAGGTCAGATCATCACAGAGCTAGAGTTCAAGCACTTATGAGCTGCCTGATATGTGTACTGAGAGCCAATCCCTCTCTAACAGGATCAAGTACTTTTAAACACCTAGTCCAATCTCAGTTAATTAATACTAGAATAAGATATTTTAATCTAAAATACTTCTAAAAATTACTAGCATCATGTTCAATGTTTTTCACAGTTAAGACTATGTCACTAGTCTAAAAAATATTTTAAAATTATATGCACAGTATAGCTGGATGGTCACTAAGGAGGAAAATCCCTGTCATGGACTAGAAGTCCATTTCATTACATGACATCTGAATTCCATTTTCCAAATGTGACCACAACTTCTTCCATCAATTTTTCTTTTACTCTTGCATCATCTCCTCAGCGGTGTCCACTCAGGGGTACAGTGCACTCTGCTTCCTCAACTTTTCTCAGATTCACTTTCACACATGCATATTTGGTTAAAATTTATGGAAAATCAAAAAGGAGTATCTCAAAATGGAATCAACAAATAATCATACTGGAATCTTAACATTCATATTAATATACATGAATATCTATAATACATGCACAGTCCTTTCTCTTATTTTGTAATAACAACCATATTGGAGAGGTGATAGTTGCTTTTAATTTGAAAATGACATAAATAAAATAACATTATGATGTGCTCTCTTTATTATGACTTAGAGAAAAATATCAATTGCCATCTTTTTCCATTTATTTATTTATTTATTTATTTACATCTCGATTGCAGCTTCTGTCCCACCCTATTCTTCCAGTTCTTCCCTCTCAATTCACTTCCTCTCTAACCCCCTCTCTTTCTCCTCAGAGAAGGTTTAGTTCCCCTGTGGATATCAATCCACCTTGGCATGTCAAGTTGTATTAGGACTGGGCACATCTTCTTCTATTGAAGCTAAACAAAACAGCACAGTTAGGTGAAAGGGATCCAAGGGCAGGCAATAGAGTCAGAGACAGCCCTTGCTTCAGGTGTTAGTGGATCCACATGAAGACCAAACTGCATATCTACTAAATATGTGTAGGAGGCCTAGGTCCTTCCCATGCATGCTCTTTGGTTAGTTATTCACTTTCTGTAAGGCCTCATGGCCCCAGTTTACTTGATTCTGTAGGTTTTCTTGTCCTGTCCTTGATTACTCTGGCTACTTCAATCCTTCCTCCCCCTCTTTAACAAGATTCACCAAGCTCTGCCTAATGTTTTTCTGTGGATCTCTACATCTGTTTCCATTAGGAGCTGGGTGAAACCTCTCAGAAGACAGTTATGTTAGGCACCTGTCTGAAACTCTATAGTTTCAGAATGTCATTAATAGTGTCATGGGTGGGGTCTCTTCCATGGGATAAGTCTCAAGCCAGTCATTGGTTGGTCATTCTGTTCATTTCTGCTCCACCTTTATCCCTGCAAATCTTGTAAGCACCACAAATTTTGTGTTGAAGTTTTCATGGAGAAGTTGGTGTCCCCATCCCTCCATTGGAAGTCTTGCCTGGTTACAGGGGGCCATTTAAGGTTCAGTAACCCTTATTGCTATGGGTCTTAAATAGGGTCACCCTCTTAGATCCAGGGAATTTCTCTTGTCTCATGTTTCTGGCTCATCCCAGAGCTGTACCCCTCCCCCAATGAAATTCACTACTATCTTTCAAATGCAATGGTAGTTGCATAATTCTAGATGTTAGCATACCTGTAAATAAGTGTAAGATTACATCTACCTACAAGAGTTCTTAGGCTAGTATTAGCACTAAGAACAGTGGCTCCTGTGGCACACATGTTTAGCAAGTGATAGCTATTACTAACATAGGTATATTCTCCATCTAAAGCTCCAGGTATAGACTGAACCAAGACACTTTAAAAATAATATATTCACCACACTGCAAAAATATGAGTTTATCTAAACAACCCATCCTGTTTATCCTCACTGATTTAAATTTTAAATCATGCTCCAATCTAGATTTGACAACAAGGAGACATGTTTCTCAGAATCATATACAAATATGACTGACCTTTCTCATCATTTGTGTATTATGTAATTATAAATTGACCTACATACTTAGGTATATGTGTAACTCCCAGTTGGTACACAGAGCAATCATAGTTATTTGTAAACATGTTCAAAGCAGAAAAATGTGAAACATATATGCTGATATCCTCAAGTAAGGTCATGGTAATGTTCTGCCTTCTTGTTTTAGCTCTTCAAAATAGGAGTTCTCTTAATGGTCTGTTACCACATTAGTTTTTTATTTATTCTTGTTTTTTTCTCATTATGTAGCTTGAGCTAGCTCAAACCTGCAATTTCTAACCAAATAACTCAGTGCTCAGATTATAGACACCTGTCTAAGCCATCCAGCTAAGTTTATACATTTTGTTAACAATTTCATTACCTAAAGTATCTCCCAAATAAAATACCAGAGCATTATGCTATGAGCTAAACTTTATTCTTCTAAAATTTAAAATATAAAACCTTATGTAAGCCTACATGACTACTGCAGACAAAGTTTGGCCAGGATATGATTTAAGACTCACTGAAGTCAAAAGGCCAGTACTCACATCTGTCTGATAATACAGTAATACTCCCCTCCTCCAATCCTTCTGTTCCTTTTTTTTGGTCTCCTGTCCACAGAGAGAAGTTGGCCACATGCAATACAAGATGAGTCCTCATCAAAACAAAGGATAAAAAAACCTTGATTTTCAGTTTTGGGGACTATAACAAATATGTTTTTGTTTTAGACAAAAGCCTACGGTCATTTGTCATCGTATGCCATTCCATCTAGAAATACTGACTAGTGTTCACAAGAACAAGAAGGCTGTGATATACCTTTATGGGAAAATACATCTCAGACAAGCTTTATTGGCATGTGAGTGCTGCTTCTTTGGGACAAGAATCTACTGTTGATGAATTAGAAATCTACCATAATCAGCCAGATGAAGATGGAAAAAAAATCTGTCAGGTTGTATGTCCAGACTCTCTAGAGAGCAGAAAGTAAAGTCTCTAGTATGTGGTGAAGGAATGAAAAACTGGTAAAGCCTCCCCTGGCTATCCCCTGACTTTGGAATATCAAGTCTCTGCCAGATTAGCTGTATCGTTTCCCACTGAGGCCAGACAAGGCAGACATGGAGGAGAAGGGGAGGTTGTATGGGGGAAAAGACTGTGAGAGGGACCCAGAAAGGGGATCATCATTAGGGCTGTAAATAAGTCAATACATAAATATTAGAAAAGAAAAAGTGGTGAACCCTGGCACAGAGGCAAACAACTGCAATCTCAGCAATTGGAAGTCTAAAGAAGGGGTATCAGGAATAAGAAATTAGTGTAGGATACATACCAAGACTCTGCCTCAGGAAAGAAAAAGAAGAAGAGAAACATGAGGGAAGAGTGAAATGTGAATATCCATGTGCTGAGGTGACAAAATCTTATGGAACAGCATCACTATGAAGTTGAAGTTAAACATGTGCACCACAGAAATTTAGAGTTCTGTTATACATATGCAGGAAAATGAAAAAAAACAGAGAAATCATTTTTCCTAATTCTGTCTCATATGTTTCAAACTATATTGAAAAGAAAATTTTAATCTTGGAAGAAACATATAATCTATAAGCCAAGAGACTGAAAACAAAAATGTTAGCTACCCATTGCATGTAAAAAAGAATCATGTTGAAGGCAATAGCAAGAATTCAACACCAAAGCGATTTGCCTGTTTAACAAAGACTTTCCAATGAACTTATGTAAGAAAAATAGCCTCAGAGTGCCTGGTTTTAAATAATTCAAAAACACTCTATTCATTATTCATGTCAAGTATATGTTAACAGGCATTTAAAACAGAGACAAGCACAAAACAAGGTGACATATCGATTGCTTGATTAAAATGACCAGAGACATACAGTACCTTAAACTCTGAATGTCCCTAAAGAGCAATGAATCTGCCCAATGTCTGCAGTGAATCTAGGGAATATAGCAGCTACCACTTTCTCACTTGTTCCTTAGGTCATGCACTTGACACTGACCTCAAGTTCTTGAGGTTCTTTTTATGGTTTCTTTGGTGCACTTTCTTTTTCTCTGGAGAATTTGCTGTCCCCTATTGTCATTTAAAAGTTAAAAATCACTAGCCTAGCCTCTGTATGTTTGTAGAATCACATAGATTTTAAGGTCTATATTTATCATTAGTTATTTTTAAAGTGTTTTGTATCCTTGCTAGATTGTAAAACATTTTATTTATAACAAACATGCTTTCTTATAGTCCTTGAGGACAGTTAGCTGTAACTCATTTTAATACCCTTCTGATGAGTCCAGAATGAGACCATTAGTCTTCATTGATTATCTTTTCTTGTGGTGTTGGTTCTATTTGCCGTTTATTTTGTTTAGTGAGTTTTACCCTTTAAATATATCCAGGATATTATAAATGACATATTTTTACACATTCTGGAAAGCTTTCTGTTCTTCTGAAGAACAGTGACTTTTTTATAAGTCTCTGTTTAAGTAAGTTTTTAACTTATCTACTCTCGAATTCCAAACTTTGAAATCTCAGTTCAATCTTTGTACTGTGTGTGAGCTCTTAATATAATGCCCTTTGTATTCAGAGAATATATGCAGATGGTGTTTAGACACAGAAACTGAGTTTTCATCTCTATATATCTTTTTATTATATGTTCCTTCTTACCTTCTACATGTGCTAGCCACAGTTTACCATGCTATGACGTTGTGTTTGTGTTCTAGTCACCACACCAGAAACTCATGGTTATCAAATATCAGAACAAAAAGCCTCAAACAATGCAGAGTAAAGACCCTTACCAACTACATATCTGATAGAGGGCTAATATTTAAAATATATAAACAACTAGTGTAAAACTTGGCATGAAAAAACAATAAATAACCAAATATTATATGGGGTAGAAATCTAAGCACAGAGTTCTCAAAAGATGAAACACAGTGGCTGACAAACTCTTAAAAAGTGGTCAACATCCTAGTCGTCAGGGAAATACAATCAAACCTATTTTGAGATTTCATCTTACAGCAATCAGAACAACCAAGATCAATAAAAAAAATGCTAGCTCATCCTGACAAGAAGATGAAGCAAGAGAAATGCTCCACCATTGCTAGCTTAAGTGCAAACACATACAAACACTATGAAAATCAGTATAGAGTTTCCTCAAGAAACTAGGAATATATCTACCTCAATATCCAGGCATATCTTTCTTGGCATATATTCAAAGGACAAAGACACATATTTATCCACTGCTGCTCTACTTAGAACATCCCAAAATTGAAAACAGCCTAAATGTCCACCTAAGCCGTCCATCTGTTTACCAACAGAAAAATGAATAGTGAAGACGGAATGCATTTACAAGTAAATATTACTTAGCTATCAAAATTTTTAAACTATAAATTTTTCAGGCAGATGGATGGAGCTAGAATAAAATTTATCGTGAGTGATGAAACCCTGACCCTAAAAGACAATCATTGTAAGTATTTCCTTATATGTGTATTTGAGCTTTTAACCTTTTGAAATGCATGCCACAATGGAGAGAAGGATCTTTCAAGAAATGGGAAATAGAATATATACTTATGGAGAGATGGGAGGGGCTGGTGTGCGAAGATTAAACAGAGAGACAGAAGGAACAGAGGGGTAAGGTTGGGAACACAGGGAGGGGAAGCTAATACTAAAATCATATAAGCGGTCAAATGGAAACTTCCTAAAGTTGAAGATTCTTAAAATATATAAATATATGAAAGAAAACTCAATGAAATCACCAAGTAACAGGGGAAACAAAGTCCCAACAAGATATCTCTTGTCACCCAATGAAACCTCTAGTGCCAGAGATTTTACATATAATCGAGTTGATAGGCAAAGGGGATCCTAAAACCTCCAAAACAACTCAGGCAATTGCCAAGTCTACTGGTTGATCTCCACAAACTAACAGTAAGCTTCTACTGCTGTAAACAACACCTATGTAACTTATTGAATGTAGAGAATTCAAGTTGGTGCTTACCTAGAGCTTTCACCCCTACTAACTAGTGTTCACAGTACTAGAAGGTGGCTTACAAACTACAAGAGGAGAGAAGTAGACACCAACCCAGCCACAAACTCTTCAATCTAAAATGGTGACCTGCCTACAAGACATACTAGTGCAATAGAGGGACAAAAGTTACTGGAGTAACTAACCAACTCATGGTTGGATTAAAGTTCATTCCATGAGATGGAACCCATGTCTCACACTGCTTTGGTGGCCAAGAACCTGAAACTAGATAGACTATGGACCTAGGAGGAAATCAAATACTACTTTTCTGCTATAGGGACATAGCAATAAAATGATTTCTAACAACTAACAACATTCTCCTACAGTCATCAATTCAGGCATCTTCAGAGAAACTTCCTCTTGCCATAGATGGGAACAAATAGAGAGACCTATATGTAGAAAGGGTTCAGTGAGAAAGATATTAGGACACTCAGTACTGAACAGGATGTTCTGAGAAAATTTCTTCCCCTAGGGCTCAGGGAGCAACACTTAAGAGGTGGCAGAAAGATTGTAAGAGCTAATGGCGATCTAAGGCAGCAGGAAAGCAATAAGACACAACAAGCCAGATGCACATATAAACTCATAGTGACTGTGACATCATGTACAGAGCCTGCACATATCTAAGCCAGGTAGGGTCAGAGAGCTGACAGAGAAAGTAGACATAAGCTCTAATCCCTAACTAAGAAGCTATCTCCAACTGATAAGTTCTTGCAACAGAAAAAAAATTTCCAGAGAAGTCTCACTGGGTATACAAAGCACAGGTAAGAGCAGGCCCAAGCCTAACAATAGATAGCCAACATTAGGTGAACTCACTGGTAATTCTGGAGACATTTTTGTTTCATACTAGTGTGTTTGGGCGTGCTTACTAAAGTGGAAACTTTTGGTTTGTTTGGAAAGTCAGTTACATCAAATGATGTTTTGCTGGAGCATAGATTTGGTTTGCTCTGCCTCAGTATTCTTTGCTAACAACACACATGTATTTATTCACCTTACATAACTTTATTGAGCTCCACTTGTGATAACACTTCCATTGAGGGAAACTCTCCCAAGGACTGCTCACGTGATTCCTGTGGCAACTTGCTGCTTTAGTGGCCTTGCTTCAGACCAGTTGGTGATTCCAGTTGGTGGTCTCTTCAGGATTGACCTACAGCTTCTGGTTCATGTGTGGTGTTCACCTGGTTAGAGGACTGGACTGAAGCTACTGATTAATATTTGGTGTTTGCTATAAGACTGAACTGCTGACAAAGAAGATCAAATTCACCACCAAAGAACTATTGCTAAACAGGTCCATTTCCCCCGTATCCTAACTACTTTTCTCTTCTTCTACATCTTGTGAATGGTAGATTAGAGCAGAGGTTGAATCCTTACTAAAAGTAGGTTGCAAAACACTTTATACCTACAGCTTACATTACTGATCTTTGGCTTATGTAGTATAGTATGGATTCTGATGGTGAGTTTTTATGGTGTGTGTGTGTGTGTGTGTGTGTGTGTGTGTGTGTGTGTATTTGTGTGTGTGTATTCTTGCGTCTTTCCTGTGCTTTGTTTTCTATTTGTTTGTTTTGCTTTATTCTTGTTTTTTCTGTTTTATTTGCCAAGAGAAAAGAAGATGTGGAGTTGGATAAAAATGTGGAGAGGATCTTGAGAAGAAGAGGGAGGGGAAACATTTATCAGAATATACTGTATGAAAAAACACTTTTAATAATAAATAAACAATAAAAGCCCTCTACTCAGCAAAGGAAAGAAAAAGATATATTGTTTTAAAAATTATTTTCAATAAAAATCAACCCAGAAAACTCATTATGTTACATTACTTCATTCAGTGTGTGCTTTTACAGTCCCTTATTTCTTCCGGTTTATGCCTAGTTTCTATTACTCAGCCAGTAGTTTACAGTAGTCATCTATAAGAAGGTTTGTCTGTTAAGAGCTGCTCAGATATACTCACAAGGAGGAACTCCATTTCTAACTTAATCTTACTTAAGTATTAGTAAATGTTTTATTCCTTTTTCCTGAATGCAAGAAAGAAAAAGAAAACACACACAAGAATGCAGTGGTGTATATCAGTAGACGCTAACTGTTGATGTACAGTCTCTGTACAGTCTGTTGTCTAGAGCAATCCTGTTTTTGGATAGAACTCAAAATTAGTTTTCTTTCTGTCTCACTCTGTAGGCCAGGCCTACATAAGCAGCATCCACCTAAGCCCTACTCTCTGCCAAAATAGAACTTAAAGGCATTCAAAAAAACAAATTACAAAACCCAGTACTTTAAGGTCTAGATGTCTAACTCTCTTCACAGTGGAGGTACACTACCTTTGCCACATCACACTGTCAAAGAAAATCAGGTGTTGAAGCCTAATACTATGGACCAAAAGGCAAATCCTCTCTACAGAGGAACTAGAGCTTATGTTTTCTAAACAATAACCTAAAATACCAATACAATAACAAGCCATTCAAATATATTGTGGAGTGCCTAAACGATTGTAGTGGAGGTCAATTAGATGCCCTGGGAAAGGTACATATAAGCTTTTTTGTAAATGGTAATTTTACATGCTGCATATTCTGTTTGCTTGCTTTATTTATCATTGCTGAGAAGACTCTCTTCCTTTTCCCTGACTTGGAAATTCATCTTTAAGAGTGTTCACCATTGTACTATAAAAGCTGGCAATGCAGTAAGACAAGCAAAATTGGATTAGTAAATGCTTAGAAGAGAAGGAAGAAGTGGGATATTTCTCTTTTCCAAAATGCTACTGTATTGTTGCATGAAAAATCAGAAGAAATCTATAAAAGCAATACTCGAAATAATCACTAAGTCTAACAAGGTGACAGAGTACAAGATGGATATATTTTTTATGTGACAGCAAAGTGAAACTCTAAGTGAAATGAATAGATTACATCTTAAAGTTGCATCCAAAATGTTGAAAGCATATAATTTACAAAGCAAGTGCAAATCCATGGAACTTCACTGCAAGAAAGAAAAGAACATCTCATCCAATTTCAAGACGAGCCATGACTAATTATGCATATTGTTAAGACATGACATACACAAAGGTGATGTATGAGTTCAACTCAAAACAAGTGACCCATTTCAGTAGCATTTTTGTAGTTTGGAAATACGATTATAAAACTTTTTTAAAAATGTAAATGAAAAAGACTTCCATTAAAATATATAGCAGTCTTATTTATTTAGCCCTGAACTGAAAGCAATGCAAGTATTCAAGAGCAGAGAAATGAGTAGGCATCATGTAATACACAATACAATGAAGTTTTTCTCAGTTACAGAAAAAAAATTGTCTATGTATCACTCTAAATAGAAAAAGAAATAGGACTATACCAGGCGAAAGAGCTAGACACAAAGAGTACATATTTTAAGAGTACAATCTCTATTAATATAAAGCATCTAATGTTTGAACTAATTGAGACTGTAGCTGCTAAGAGAAAATACTGAAATGTTATTTATCTTGATTTACAGGGCCATTTTATGAATGTACACTTCTTTTAAAAGTCAGCAAACTTCTGAAAATAGATATTGATTTTTATACTACTGACAGACTGAAAATATTCAATATCCTTTGTTAGTGCATATTTCATACTTCATACTGATACTTGGTAATAATAAATAAACTCTATTCCAGGCATGATAAGAAGTTTTTTATAATTATAAATATTTTTAAAGGTTGATAGAGAATTCTATTACTTGATACTATACCAAAGGATTTCCAAGCCTATTTCAAGGTGATTATAATCCTCATAAAAAGGAGTCCTAGGCAAATGTTTCTATTGTCACATTAAAGAGTAAAAAATAAATCTAACTATTGTAAGATTAAGTCATCTGTGCAGGGGAACCCAGCTCTTAAGCAAAAGATTAAGAAATTAATTCCAGTTTTCTCTCTGTGAACCTGCAGTTTTCTGCATTTTAAAAATATATATTTCTGTATTTGTCCATATTCAAAATTGACAGCTTTTTTTTCTTTATGGAACTTTTACAAAAAGAGGCCAACATAGTTGACACATCACTACCTAACTTTGCTTTTAGCTGTGCTTATTGTAAATAACTAGTCTCATTTGCAACTCACACCGGAAAGAACACTGCTTCCTATGGATTGTATTTATCTTGGGTAGTTAATGATCCTGAAGCCAACATCCACCAAGGTTACAGCTCAGGGAACTCTTCCAAAGCACCCATTAAGAGGGTTTTGGTGATTATTTTTCCCTTGCCTGTGAACTCTTGCCTTCTGACTCATCTGCCTAGTCCAGCACATTACACTGTGCCCTAAAGGCAACCCATCACCCTCCTGTCAGAAATTCAGTTTAAGACATGAGATTATTTCTCCTGGGAAGATGTTTCACACCCCTCGAGCAATCTCCTGGAAATTTTGAATGTTTTTTTCTCCTTGTATGAGCTCATTCTATTTAAAACAAAGCAAAAATATACATCTCCTTTGCCAGATGTTTTTGTCATTGTATATTTGCTGTTAGTAATAAGTATTCAAGGTTTAGCTTAGCAAGTTCTTCCCCCACTCTGTGTGTGTATGTATGTGTATGTATGTGTGTATGTATGTGTGTATGTGTGTGTGTCTGTGTGTGTCTGTGTGTGTATAATAGAAATGGGATGAGCAGAAAGACAAGGAGGGAGAAGATGAGGAAAAGATAAAGAATAAAGCTATTAATGTAAGTGTTTTATCTAGATATGCTGTGCAAGTATTCTGTTCCATGACAACTGAGAATGCATCCATGTTCCCCTTCCCCTTACAGACAATGGAGGAAAGGAAGCTAAAAACATAATTTACTTCAGGAACATCCTTTATGATAAATACACATTTTCTGGAAAGTTACATTTCGAATATCAATAACTTTGTGGCATATAAAAATGCAAGGTGATTTTTAACATAATATCACAAGTATATAAAGACTTCTTCCCAAGATCTCTGTTGGAATCCTCAAAACTTCACAGAGAGAAAGGGGAATTTAATGATGTTATCAAGCTAACCATCTTGAGATCGAGATTGTGGTAGGATATCCATGGACCTGTGCTCACAGAAATCTATGAAAGAGAAGCAGAATAAGCTCGAATCAGAATGAAAATGATGACTTTTAAGCAGAGAAGTCTTGAGTCCAAACAGCTAAAAGAAACTGGAAGAAATAATCAGGTTATTCCTAGCAGCATCCTGGAAGGTGCAGTCCCATAAACGCTTTATTTTTAGCACAGGGAGAGTTTTTCACTTGGATCATATAATAATAAATTTATGTTGCATTAAGCTAGTAAAGTTACAGTCACCTGGTCCTGCAGCAACAAAAGACTAGTATTATGAGATAGAAATAGAAAGTCCTTGACCCTTTGTTTTGCATTCTCTCGTGTAAGCAAACTTCTATTTGGTAGACTTCATGGTTTGTAACTTCTGCTGTAAGAAGATGAACTTGTCTGTGCTCTTGCTAAGTCATTTCCAGAGTAGCACATATATTGTTTTCTTCACTAGAAAAAGGACATTCTTCCCCTTCTGGCAATGTTTGACGTTTGAAACTTTTTAAGGAGTTCCTTTTGATAGCATTCGAACTCTTAGGAGGTGGTCTTAGGGGTGGGGTCCAAGCTCAAAGGTAAATACTGAGTTAACATGTGGAGAAAATGGCTGCCTAAAGATTACTTGATGAAGAAGAAAAGATATCCATTCTCTACTAACTGGTCCAGGTCCAAAAGGTACCTCTAATTTCTGCAGATTAAAATACAACACACTTGTGAATAAATGCAAGTTTAATAAAGCCTGATGTATGTAATGAAGCACATAGATTTTCAGACCAATAGCCTGTGAATGATGAGACCTGAGAAAGCTGTAGATGGATGCTTTTAAGGATACAATTTCTGACAGTAACTTGCTTTGGCTGGATAACACTGAACTCTTATTTCTTAGCTACAAGGTTTCAAGGATGTCCCTTGACATTTGCATATCAGTTTTATCTTACATTGCATGAAGGGCTGAATATATTTACGCTGAAGCTTTTTGTAGGACTAGAAAGAAAAATGCATGAACAAAAGGATGAAGCATGGGTGTTCTGGGAGAAGAAATCCTCATAATATAAAATCTAGTCTGCTAGACTACAAAGAAAGTGATCTTACTTTCTGGAAAACTGAAATGTGTTCGTGGGATACAGAAGAAAAATAATTTTAGTTTGCACAGAGAGGCATGCTGATATTAAGAGGGAATGTTCTCAGCAAAGCAACTCATCATATCATAAACTGGGCTAGCAACTTATTCCTATTCACAGATAGACAATATCTCTGTTATACTAATATACTACTGGAAATCACTTAACAAAATGAGATTAAAGGGATCAAAGATGCAGAAGCACAAAATGACACTAAAATAAGGTCACATGACTTAGGCCCCCCACAGGAAATTGCAATGAATCTACATGCCTGTTAAGGTGTTACTATGTTTAAACACTTCAAGCCTTAAATACCTCATGTCTCAGTTATTGCTGTGATAAAACTCCATGACCATAAATAACCTGGGAGAAAAAGAGTTTATTTCAGCTTACAATACTCAGATTAGCCGCCATTGCTGAGAGAAATCACGACAGGAACTCAAACAGGGCAGGTACCTGGAATCAGGAGCTGATGCAGATGCCATGGAGGAGTGTTCATTCCTAGTTTGCTCCTTGAGGCTTCCCCAGCATGCTTTCTTATAGAATCCAGGACCACCAGCCCAGGGGAACATTGCTCACAGTTAGCCATGCCTGCTCATCTATCACAAATCAATAAAATGCACTTGCTCAAAAGCCAGTCTAATGGGGGTACTCTCTTAATCGAAATCCTCTCTTCCAAAATGACTCTAGCCTATGTGAAGTTGACATAAAACTACCCAGCATACCTCATTAGACATGATCGGAAAGTATTAGGTATACTATTTTAAGTCAAAGCAGACCCTTTATAACCCAGCCTTTATTAATGTTTGATATTTAAGTACTCTAAGTTGTCTTTCTTAGTAAAATCATATTGTCATCTGTTGATACTTTGAATATATAGTTCCCATTGAAGTATCAGAAATTAGCATAAGCCTCATGCTTGGTAATTACTATGGAATACAGTAATGTGACTGTAGGTATTTAGTTCCTCTTTTGTTCCTGTGGTGAAAGACCATGATCAAAAGCAACTAGGGAAGAGGTTATTTTATTCTACGTTTCCAGAGAGAGTTCATGAATGACTGAGATATATTGCAACAGGCAGCCTGAGCGAGAAGCTGAGGAGTCACAGTGTCTACCATAAAGAAGCTGAAAAGGCAAACTGGAAGTGGCTAAAGGCTGTGAACTCTTCAAGCCTATCTGACAGTGATATTCTTCCCCCAGAAAGGCTGTATATTCCTAAATGTTCCAATAACCTGCCTGCAAACAGCATTATCTACCAGGTACCAAGTCTTCAAATACGTAAGAGGTGTTTATTATTCAAATACCACTTTAGTGTCATTGAATGCTTTGGGATAATTTTACAAAAGTATTATAAGTCTTGACTGTGGAAATTATTTTTACTTCCACAAATGTCTTCCTATAAAACAAAACTGAAAATTATATAACAGGAAGGGTTTCTGTCAATGATTTTAGTTATGAATTATGGAATTAAAAGATGTGATTGGAAGTTTTCATGCAGATTTTAAAATTATTATATTTGGAAGAAATATTTCATAATTAAGAATTTATCATCATTTAAATATACTAATTAATATAAGTCAATATGTAAAAAAGATACACAAGAAAGTTAAAGAAACAGATCAAAGTGGAAAGAAGGAAGAAGAAACATACAAAGAGAAAAAAGAGAACAGAGGAAGAAATGAATGGATGGCGGGGGGAGGTTATAATCCCAACTTGTTTAATAAGGAGCAGATAATTACATGATTACATACAATGGGATAGAACATTTAAAAGCACATATTCCAGTATTCTAGGCAAGTATGACACTTCATTTTACATATTACAATAGAAAAACCAGTCCAAAGGAGAAACCAGCATGGCCAGAGACTGTAGCTGCCTGTTCGGGTCAGTCAGCAGGGTCTCCAGCGCAGGAGTGAGGATGCACGCTTCCAATTCCCGCTGTGTCCTTCACTGTACCCCGCTTACTGGAGCTCCAACGTTGAGGCGCCACTTTGTAGTCGCCCATTCTGCTGCTCCGGTCCGCAGGTCAGGACCTAGCAAGAGAGAGAGTGGGGACGGAGACGTGAAAAATGGAGACAAGACAGGGAGTCTGATCAAGTCTCTCAAGTCTCGTTTATTGGAAGGAAATCCTGGGTATTTATACCCTTTACCACGTGCCTTGCCCTCGTGGACAAGCACAGCTGAAGGCACTACGTCATGTGCCTTGCAGTGTGGATATCACGTGCACCTAGCTAGCTGTGAGGAGACCACGTGTGCCTTGCAGCTAGTGGCACTAAACAGCAAAACAAGATATGTGAGAAAAACAAGATGTTTATCAGAGTGTGCTCAGCTGTTGTGGGCTGTTGAAAACAAGTCTCTTGTCAGGGTATATGGCCTGAGATGGCTGCAAAGATGATAGCTGCTTTTGGCTAGGAGTCGGCTCCCAACAAGAGACAAGGTAAACAATGGGAATAATACATTGAGGCTTTTAGATTAGGAGGAAATAGCATGCCCATGCATGCAGAAGGTCAAAAGTCTCATCCATTTGGAGGTCTGAAGGAGAGAGAAGAGAATCACTCTCATTATGAAAACCAGGGAAAAATAAGAAAAATTGTTTCTCAAAACAAAGAGAAAAATACATCAGATAGCCAAAAGTTGACTCTGCCACCATCAGTTTCCCAAATGCTTTCACAAGTGTCATGTGACTTGAAGAAGTACCATAACCCTTTTCAGTAGGTTATACTGTGAACTGGTTTTATAACTCCCATTCATTTACTAAATAAGCAATTTGGAAAATTTTTGAGAGATCAAAAATCAAGAAGCCATAGTCACAATCAGCACTAAATTTTGACTCAATGTCCAGTTAACCAAAGTCAGATCTGGGAACTGATCTCACTACCAAAGACAATATTGTCTAAAGGCTAATGAGCATAGTTTGAGGTCAGGAGTTTTGTGTAAATCATTTGTGTTAAATTTGAAAAAGTCATTCACTGCACCCTTCTCTCCCCAAAATTATTCATAAGACAGATATGAGGGCTGGAAGTCTCAGAACATTTAAAATTCTAACAAGAAGTCTGAACACACAAGTTCAACCTAAATCCACTGTTAGTAGCATGACACTCAGTGAATATTATTTTGTGCGTATGTCTTCACTTAGTACATTGTAATTTCTGAATGTCGTTTAAGTGAATTAAATGGCAATATACTCTTCCCCCAGAGAGAGAAACCTTATTTACTTATTTATATCACACAGTTCTGTTTTTGGAGAGAAGAGATATATAGTCACAGGACAGTGGAGAATGGAATCATAATTATGTTCCAACTGGATAAGCAATAGACTGAATCATGCCTAGCTCCCCAATTAGCCATGATCATCAAAACTCTAGTTGTTATCTTGGCGTGACTGTTCATACTTTTTAGGAACATATGGAGCGACTGTAGACAGCACTGTCTGACAATTAAAATCTGAATGATCATAGTGCTTCAAGATGTCTGCTCACTAATTAGAAAAGTGATTGAAGAGGCACATTTTGCAAGTGTGTTAGAAGTCAGAGTTAACTAGTGTTGTGTTCTTCTATACTGAAGGTTATGGGTCATTTTCTCTAACAACAACAACAAAAAAAAAAAAAACATTAGGTTTCACCATCTGTCTCATGGGATTAAACTTTAGACCACAAATACAAAACAATCATTTGTTCTTATAAAGACTCACTGGAAACATGGCTACAGATGTTTCCTACTGAGCAATGTAAAGCAATGAGGAAACTCATGGCAGGAAGTACACAGATGCTACCCTCAGAGTTTGATACTCTTCTTTTTCTTCCTTTAGATGACCCTTCTGTCTGCCCTGACTTTTCTGGAGCCCTAACACACTAGAGAGAGTGTGTTAGATTTTCCACTCATCTCTTGATGATTCCTTGAGTTACTAGATATCCATGCTTAAAAATGGATGTCTGGTTACCTCCAACACTACACTTTACCCATGTCCCTTTATTGTTTTGCCTTTGTTTTCCTTTTGAAAACTCTTCACATCCTCTCTTTGCATCTCCAACACAATTTTGTTTTAGCATTTCCACTTATCTTTTGCAATAAGAATCAGAGTCCTATAGGAAGTCAGTGCAAAAGTCCATGGCAAATTATATGTTGTGTATTCCCAAGGAAAAGAGAAATGACTAGATCAGTAGCCAGGAAAAAAATAAGATGAATGAAGGGAAAGAGAGGACAAATGTGACCATCATGAATGACCATTTCCTGATTAGACGAGAAACTCATGATCACCTCTCCAGCTGGACCTAGAAAGCATACAAGGGGTATCCAAAGGGTATGCAAAGAGTACGCAAAGGGTGTGCAAATGCCGTTCACCGATTCTGCCTCTAATGCACTCAGTGAATGTTCAGTCTCAAAGGCTGAACTGCCTAGGCCTCCACTGTAAGCCTCATTGACATCCCTAAACTAAGATGCACAGAAGTATCCTTCTCTCAGGTAGCCTCTCCCACCTGGGAATTTTCTCACTTTTCCTTAATCAATGTGCTTTGGCTTTGCTTTCTCTTTGAATCCATTTCTTTCTCTCTTTTTTTCTTCAGAGAGTAAAACAGTGAACTCAGAAGACACTGGCTTGAGCCATGATCATCTACTACCCTTGTTCATACAGTAAGAATACAGGAGTGGATAGAGGCTTCGAGCACTCGAATAACACACATGGTTCCTTTCCAAAAGTGATTTTTGAGAATTGCAAAGCTGAAGAAGAGAAAGATCCAGAAAGGTGATGTATGCATGTAATCACAGGTATTTTAGAAGGTGAGACAGGGGAATCAAATATTCAAGCCCTGCTACACTATTAGGCTTAAATAACCCTGTCTCAAAACATTTAAAGAAAGTAAAAGTGTCAGAGAATAGTCCAGAGATGGTAATTCTGCTAAACTTCACTCAGAAGAGAACAAAGCACATTCCTAAGTGTGCAGGTGAGGTGAGGGTGGGGTAGTGGGTAGGAGCATCAGTCTCAGCTGTTAGCCTGAGGGCTTGCCCAGCTAGACCCCTAGTCAGTATCATTGCTGAGGACAACTCTGAACTTGGATATAAAGTCTTTCATACTTTGCAACACAACACCAAAAGATGGGCTTCTCTGACCCCACTTCCAAATGCTACTTGTGTTCAAACACTCAGTCAACAGGAAGGCTAAGAAGAGGCTCTATAGTTTTTAACTAGAGCACAGTGATGGAAAACCCAAACATTTTAGGACTCTGTTGAATGCTTTAAAATAGAGCAAAACTCCAGAGCCCTACTTTGCATATGGTTAGGAAACAATAATGTGATTTGCTGTTTCAAGGCAATAAGGATGAAATCTTGCTGTGTGTTGAATGACCTAGGGAAATGAACTAAATGCAGACCCAGGGCTCCACTGTACCATACTAATTTTTTATTATAGCTCATGGGCTCAGGTATACAACTCATCTATGTCTTCATCAGTAATTGGATCTTATTGCAATCCATCCCCAGGCAGATTCATTTGAAGCTATGTGATTTTTTTTCTCATATGAGATATATAATGGGAGAGCTGATACAGAAATAGGATTCAAGTGTTCTGAAAAGCCACTTTAAATATCTTGCTAAACTAAACATATGATAAATGTTCATATGCCTGGAAAATTCCATAGAAAATATTCCCTTTCCTGAACTACCATCCTCATACCTCTACTAATTGAAATTCTTTTTAAAAATATCCCTAGTAGTCTTTGAAGGGCTATAATGTTAATCTTAATAGTTTTAATGTAAAATATTAGTGCACAGGATCTTTTTCTGGGAAGATATGGCCTCAGATTAGTCATAAGGAATCACAGCTAATAGTTTAAAGCACTAAATGCAGCAATGAGATGAATTTAATGGCCACAGATAAACATACTGCTAACCCCATAAGAATTGTCACATATTGTTTTTAAAAAGAGAAGAAGTGGACTAGAGAGACAAAATGATGTCACCTGATGTGTAGCAACAGGACGGAGAAACTTCCATTTAAATTTTTTCAGATACAAAAATGAAGTTTAACCCTCACTACTCCATTCAAACAGCATCACCAATAGGGTCTTTGTAGGGCATTTTATTTTTATTACATCCTTTTAAGTACTATTAAGTATTATTAACAAAGGATTTCATGATTCTACTCATTTATTGCCTATGTTTTCTTAGTAAAACATCACATTATTTAACTATGCATTAACCCAATGCAGAAGATCCAAAGATAAACAAGATTCTCCAGCCCAGTGGGGTGATGTGAGTACTCAGTTAAATTCTATGGATAACGAGGAGAAAGGAATCTAAGAATTCAAATATAAAGTAATAAGGAGATTTGATCAGTAAAAGGAACATATAGTACCTCAGAAATATACACATTATGGTATATCATTTTTAAATACTTAGAAGCTAAATAGTAATGTCTGTGATCTGTTATGTACTGCATACATACATTGATTATTCTAAGGTCCCCTGTAGATATGTACAGCAATAAGAATAAAAGTGATAAGCCAACCATATGTTGATGAGTATGCATTTAATATTTCAATATCCTACATATATATTAAAATAAGGTTCAGAAATAGAATAGAAGACAAAAGTTATACAGTAAGAGGTAACACATAAAAAATAATGGGAAACACAGTAATAATATGAACAAAATTGAAAACAAGGAGCCTAGATATGTGAAATTTTTATAATTCAAAAGCAATACCTATAGTAATAATTACTAAATAAAATATTTATAAGCCTTTTCTTGGTACCAAAAATGCTTAAGAATATAAATTACCAATAACCTAAATGTTAAAACTATGTGTAATTTTGCCTATTAAATATAGGATTAGAAATTCTAAAGACATCCAATCAGAACACTGTCCTAACAGGTTTAGATTATGTCCCCAAAATAAAAGTTTAGTTAAGGTCTGCACCAGTGCCTGGAGCACCCAGTGTCAGCTCTGCACCCAATCCCACACACCCAGAGGAGGCTGGACTCCCAAGAGCACTAACATGCCCAAGATCTTAGATGAGGAGACCATGACACCTGTCCCAAACAGGGAGTAATTGGGACCCTCGGGTACCCAGGAACCTCTGCATGGCCAGTGGCACGGATTCTTTCCTGTCTGCTCTGGTGCCCAAAGCAGATCTTGGTCGCCAGCTCTGCACCCAATCCAACAACACCCAGAGGATGCTGGACTCACAGAAGATCTAACATGCCCAGGATCATAGCTCTGCACCCAGTCCCACAAGACCCAGAGGAAACTGGACTCTTAGGAGCTTTAACACACCCACGGACATAGGGTAACAGGATCACAGGAACTCAGGAGCTTGGTCACACCAGGATCTCAGGACTATAGGATCACAGAAGCAGCTGGACTCTGAGGAGTTCTGAAACAACCAAGATAACAGGAGAGATAGGCTCCAGTAAGAGATAGTGAGTGCAGGTAGCACTATATATAACTAGATAGCAAAAGGCAAGCACAAGAACATAAGCAACAGAAATCAAGGTTACATGGCATCATCAAAACCAGTTCTCCCACCATAGCAAGTCCTGAATATTCCATCACACAGAAAAAGAAAGATTCTGATTTTAAAACACTTCTCATAATGATGATAGAGGACTTTAAGATGGACATAAATAACTCCTGTAGAGAAATACAGAAGAATGCAGGTAAACAGGTAGAAGCACTTATAAAGGAAACACAAAACTCCTTAAAGAATTACAAGAAGCCGGGCAGTGGTCACGCACGCCTTTAATCCCAGCACTTGGGAGGCAGAGGCAGGTGGATTTCTGAGTTCAAGGCCAGCTTGGTCTACAGAGTGAGTGCCAGGACAGTCAGTACTACACAGAGAAACCTTGTCTTGAAAAACAAAACAACAACAACAAAAAAACAACAACAACAAAAGAATCACAAGAAAACACAACCAAACAGGTGAAGAAATTAAATAAAACCATCTAGGATCTAAAAATGGAAGTAGAAACAATAAAGAAATCACAAAGGGAGACTACACTGGAGATAGAAAACATAGGAAAGAGATCAGGAGTCATAGATGCCAGCATCACCAACAGAATACAAGAGATAGAAGAAAGAATCTCAGGTGCAGAAAGTATCATAGAAAACATTGACACAACTGTCAAAGAAAAAGCAAAATGCAAAAAGCTCCTAACCCAAAACACCCAGGAAATCCAGGACACAATGAGAAAACCAAACCTAAGGATAATAGGTATAGAAGAGAGTGAAGATTCCCAACTTAAAGGGCTAGAAAATATCTCTTACAAAATTATAGAAGAAAATTTCCCTAACCTAAAGAAAGAGATGCCATAAACATACATGAAACCTACAGAACTCCAAATACATTGACCAGAAAAAAAAATTCCTCCCATAACACAATAGTCAAAACACCAAATGCACAAAACAAAGAAAGATTATTAAAAGCAGTAAGGGAAATGGGTCAAGTAACATATAAAAGTAGACCTACCAGATTTACACCAGACTTCTCAACAGAGACTATTAAAGCTAGAAGATCCTGGGTAGATGTCATACAGACCATAAGAGAACACAAATGCCAGCCTAGGCTATTGTACCCAGCAAAACTCCCAATTACATATTTGGCTGGTTGGTTGGTTGGTTGGTTAGTTGGTTGGTATTTTGGGTTTTGTTTTGTTTTTGTTTTTTGAGACAGGGTTTCTCTGTATAGCCCTGGCTGTCCTGGAACTCACTCTGTAGACCCAGGCTGCCCTCAAACTCAGAAGTCCGCTTGCCTCTGCCTCCCAAGTATGGGAATTAAAGGTGTGCGCCACCACCGCCCTGCTGGAGTAGCCACTCTAATATCGAATAAAATCAACTTTCTATCAAAAGTTACCAAAAAAGATAAGGAAGCACACTTCATACTCATCAAGGAAAAATCTACCAACATGAACTCTCAATTCTGAACATCTATGCTCCAAATGCAAGGGCACCCACACTGATAAAGAAAACGTTACTAAAGCTCAAAGAACACATTGCACCTCACATAATAATAGTGGGAGACTTCATCTGTCAACGGACAGATCATGGAAACAGAAACTAAACAGAGACACAGTGAAACTAAGAGACATTATGAACCAAATGAATTTAACAGATTATCTATATAACATTTCATCCTAAAACAAAAGAATGTACCTTCTTCTCAGCACCTCATGGTACTTTCTCTAAATTGGCCATACAATTTGCACAAAACAGGCCGCAACAGATACAAAAAAAAATTGAAATACTCTGATGTGTCCTATCAGATCACCAGAGACTAAGGCTGTTCTTCAATAACAATAAAAAAAAAATGGAAATCCCACATATAGTTAGAAACTGAACAACACTCTGTTCAATGATAACTTGATTAAGAAAGAAATTAAAGACTTTTTAAAATGTAATAAAGATGAAGGCACATCATACCAAAACTTATGGGACACAATGAAAGCAGTGCTAAGAAGAAACTCATAGCCCTAAGTGCCTACAAAAAGAAACTGGAGAGAGCATACACTAGCAGCTTAACAGCACACATGATAGCTCTAAAACAAAAAGAAGTAAATACATCAAGAGGAGTAGACAGCAGGAAATAATCAAACTCGGGGCTAAAATCAACCAAGTAGAAACAAAAAGAACTATGCAAAGAATCAATGAAACCAGAAGCTAGTTCTGTGAGAAAATCAACAAAATAGATAAACCCTTAGCAAGACTAACCAGAGGCAACAGAGACACTATCCAAATTAATAAAATCAGAAATGAAAAGGGAAATATAACAACAGAAACCGAGAAATTTTTTTAAAAAATCAGATCCTTCTACAAAAGCTTATACTCAACAAAACTGAAAAATCTGGATGAAATGGACAACTTTCTAGACAGATGCTATGGAGCAAAGTTAAATCACAATCAGATATACCATCTAAACAGTCACATAACACCAAAAGAAATAGAAGCAGTCATTAAAAGTCTCCCCACAAATAAAAGCCCAGGACTAGATGATTTTAGTGCAGAATTCTATCAGACCTTCAAAGATGACCTCATACCAATTCTCTTTAAACTATTACATAAAATAGAAATAGAAACAATTCATTCTAAGAAGCCAAAATTATGATCATATCTAAACTACACAAAGACGCAACAAAGAAAGAGAACTTCAGACCAATCTCCCTTAAGGATATTGATGCAAAAATATTCAGTAAAATTTTTGCAAACTGAGTCCACGAACACATCAAAACAATCATCCATCATGATCAAGTAGGCTTTTTCCCAGGAATGCAGAGATGGTTCAATATAAGGAAATCCATCAATGTAATCCACTATATAAACAAACTCAAAGGAAAAAACCACATGATCTTCTCCTTAAATGCTGAGAAAACACTTGACAAAATTCAACACCCCTTCATGGTAAAAGTCTTGGAAAGATTATGGATTCAAGGCCCATACTTAAATATAGTAAAAGCTATATACAGCAAGCCAGTAGCCAACATCAAACTAAATGGAGAGAAACTTAAAGCAATCTCACTAAAATCAGGGACTAGACAAGGCTGCCCACTCTCTCCCTACCTATTCAATATAGAACTGGAAGTCCTAGCTAGAGCAATTAGACAACAAAAGGAAGTCAAAGGGATAAAAATAGGAAAGGAAGAAGACAAAACATCACTATTTGCAGACGATATGATAGTATACTTAAGTGACCCCAAAACTTCCACCAGAGAACTCCTAAACCTGATAAACAACTTCAACAAAGTGGCTAGATATAAAATTAACTCAAACAAACCAGCAGCCTTCCTCTACTCAAAGGATAAACAGGCTGAGAAGGAAATTAGATACCCTTCACAACAGTAACAAATAATATACTTTGGTGTGATTCTAACCAAGCAGGTGAAAGATCTGTATGACAAGCACTTCAAGTCTGAAGAAAGAAATCGTAGATCTCAGAAGATAGAAAGATCTCCCATGCTCATGAATTGGCAGGATTAATATAGTAAAAATGGCCATCTTGCTGAAAGCAATCTACAGATTCAATGCAATCCCCACCAAAATTCCAAATCAATTCTTCACAGAGATAGAAAAAGCAGTAATCAAATTCATTTGGAATAGCAAAATACCCAGGATAGCAAGAACTACTCGCGAAAATAAAATAACTTCTTGGGGAATCACCATCCATGACCTGTACTACAGAGCAGTAGTAATAAAAACTGCATGGTATTGGTACAGAGACAGGCAGGAAGATCAATGGAATAGAATTAAAGACCCAGAAATGAACCCACACATCTATGGTCACTTAATCCTTAACAAAGGAGCTAAAACCGTCCAGTGGAAAAAGGACAGCATTTTCAACAAATGGTGCTGGTTCAACTGGAGGTGAGCATGTAGAAGAACACAAATCGATTCATTCTTATCTCCTTGTACAAACCTTAAGTTCAAGTGGATAAAGGACCTTCACATAAAACCAGGTACACTGAAATTAATAGAAGAGAAGGAGGGGAAGAACCTCTAATACCAGAACACAGAGGGAATGTTCCTGAACAGAACACCAATGGCTTATGTTCTAAGATCAAGAATTGACAAATGAAACCTCATAAAATTGCAAAGCTTCTGTAAGGCAAAGGACACTCTCAGTAGGACAAAACAGCAACCAAGAGATTGGGAAAAGATCTTTATGAATCCTACATCTTCTAGAGGGCTAATTGCCAATTTATACAAAAAACTCAAGAAATTAGACTCCAGACAATCAAATAACCCTATTAAAAATGGGGTACAAAGCTAAACAAAGAATTCTCAACTGAGGAAACCTAAGTGGTTGAAAAGCACCTAAAGAAATGTTCAACATCCTTAGTCATCAGGGAAATTGCAAATCAAAACAACTTTGAGATTCCACCTTACAACCTTCAGAATGACTAAGATCAAAAACTCAGATGATAGCAGATGCTGGTGAGGATGTAGAGAAAGAGGAATACTCCTCCATTGCTGGTGGAATTGTAAGTGGCACAAACACTCTGGAAACCACTTGGCGGTTCCTCAGAAAATTGGACATAGTATTGCCTGAGGACTCAACTATACCACTCCTGGACATATACCCAAAAGATGTTTCAACATAAATTACAAGGACACATGCTCCACTATTATCATAGCAGCCTTATTTATAATAGCCAGAAGCTGGAAAGAACCTAGATGTATTTCAACAAAGGAATGGATACAGAGAATGTGGTACATTTAGAAAAAAGGGTACTACTCATCTATTAAAAACAATGAATTCATGAAATTCTTAGGCAAATGGGTGGAACTAGAAAATATTATCCTGAGTGAGGTAATACAATCACAAAGGAACACATATGGTATGCACTCACTAATAAGTAGATATTAGCCCCAAAGCTCAGAATACCCAAGATACAACTCACAGACCACCTGAAGCCCAAGAAGAAGAAAGACCAAAGTGAGAGTGCTTCAGTCCTTCTTAGAAGGAGTAACAAAATACTCATGGAAAGAAATATGGAGACATAGTGTGGAACAGAGACTGAAGGAGGGGCCGTCTGGAGACTTCCCCACATGGGGATCCAGTCCATGTGCAGTCACCAAAGGCAGACACTCTTGTGGATATCCAGAAGTGCATGCTGACAGGAGCCTGATATAGCTGTTTCCTGAGAGGCTTTGCCAGAGTCTGACATATACGGAGGTGGATGTTCACAGCCAACCATTGAAATGATCACAGGATTCCCAATGGAGGAGTTAGAGAGAAGACTGAAGGAACTGAAGGGGGTGGAGGCCCCATGAGGAGAGCAACAAAACCAACCAACCAGTGCTCCCAGGGTCTAAACTGCCAGCCTGGGAACACACATGGAGTGACCCATGGCTCCAGCCATATATGTAGGGGAGGATGGCTTTGTAGTGTGTCAGTGGGAAAAGGCCCTTGGTCTAGTGAAGGCTGGATGCCCTAGTTTGGGGAATTGGAGGATGGGGAAGCAGATGTGGGTGGGTGGGGGCACACTCTCATAGAAGGAGGAGAAAGGAGGATGGGATAAGGGGGTTTGGGGAGCAAATTGAGGAAAGGGGATAACATCTGAAACGTAAATAAATAAAATATCCAATATTTTAAAAATCCTGAAAAATCACCCATTTCATTGTATACTGATAACCAATATATAGCTCATGATTTACAATTACTTGAAACTGTTCCTTTTTAAGATACTGCTAATTCTCAAATATTGCAATTACTTATGCAAATACAACCCAATTTAAAAGAACATACTGTTCCTTAACTTTATAGGACATTTAAGAGTTCAAACTGGATTGTTTCATCCCCTTAGGGCAATGCAGCAGCAGATTTGTATACCAAGCAGATTAAAAGCCTTACTCAGGAACAGTTAGCCAAACAGTCTAATTCTTTACATCACCAAAATAGCAATAGCTTGAGACAACAATTTGGTATTACTAGAGAATGTGCATGTTACATTGTAAAGACTTGTCCTGAATGTCCTCAATTTCTACCTATACCATGCAATCCTCAAGATGTTAATCCTTGAGGACTCATACATAATCAATTATACCAAATCAATGGTA
This sequence comes from Grammomys surdaster, assembly GCF_004785775.1. Taxonomy (NCBI): domain Eukaryota; kingdom Metazoa; phylum Chordata; class Mammalia; order Rodentia; family Muridae; genus Grammomys; species Grammomys surdaster. The sequence goes on from NW_021620852.1 coordinate 1,790,795, forward strand.
CTCATATTTCTGATTTTGGACAATTAAAATATGTACATGTGACTATTGACACCCTCTCAAGCTTTCTAGTTGCAACTGCTCTAACAGGAGAAGCAACTTAAAATGTAATTAGTTATTGCCTACATTGTTTTTTTATACTGGCTGTTCCAAATCAGATTAAAATAGATAATAGAAGTGGCTATTGCAGTTGAGCATTTGAGACCTTTTGTCAACAATTTAATATTACCCATATTACTGGAATTCCTTATAATCCTCAAGGACAGGGTATTGTGGAACAGGCCCATGGAACTTTAAAACAATATCTTCATAAAACAAAAAAAGGGGGAGGTATATCCCCCATACACCACAAATTTATTTAAATCATTCTCTTATTTTAAATTTGGAAAAAAAATGTGTATTCCAAGGAACTTTCTGCTGAGTGTCTATGGCACCCTACAACTAGACATACTTATGCCTAGGTGAAAAGGAAGGATCCACTTACGGGCATATAGCATGATCCAATCAGGTATTTAATATGGGGAAGAAGGCATGCTTGTGTTTTTTGTGCAGGATGCTGAAGGAGCATGGTAGCTGCCAGAGTGATTGGTGAGATATGCTGAAGCTGGGACAAAGAATGATGCTTACGTTTGAGCTTGCTAAGTGCCCTGACATTGGTGACTGGGAAGCTGTATTGGACATATGTTCCTGACCCACCTTTGCTTACCTATATCCCAGATGGGGCAATCTGCCTTGCCTCAAGTTTTTAGACCTTGTGGACAGATAATCAAAAAGAGAAGTTTTAATGACTCTTGTATTTTTCTTGAATGTGACAAGTTATTCTAACTTAATCATGGACTGGTCTAGAAATCAATCCAATATTGAAAACAACAGTCTTCATTTGGAAGGCTGGACCTGGACATTTTCAGAGATATATTTAGAAGTTAGCTGCAGTTCTCTATGATGTTATGTTAGTAAGAGATAAAGTTTGGACAGGATCTGGATTTCAAACAAGTGTTAGTGCATGTATTAAGGCTCTTTTAATTGTGTTAAATTTACTTTTGTTTCTTCTATAGTATTTAATGTAAGTTGCATTGATTGTATACTTTCTAATTGTGTTAGTGTGTTGAAACCTGGCATATCTGTTACAGGGGGCTATCAAACAGCTTTTGTTTTATTGCCCTGAGTATTATAGTCCCTTGGTATTCTGAAAAAAGCTTGCAAGTACTGGAAGAAGTAAGTTAGGCTTTAAGCGGAAGCAAGAGGGTAGTGGACTTGATTATTGCTGGTATAACAGCTTTAATTACATTAATTGCTACAACCACTGTTTCTGAAATTGCTTTGATACAAGAAGTTAAGACAGCTACTTTTGTTAATCGTTTAGCAAAAAAAAAATGTTACTAATGTGTTCAATATAAAAGAGGATTTAGGTAGGCGTTTGGAACATCAGACTGATGCTCTTTGTCTTATTCAAGTTATTGGAAGGAGGTACAGAGTAAGGAGCCATCTCGAGTGTCATGCCAAATACCAATGGAGTTGTGTTACTTCAAAAATTTACAATTCCAGGACAGCCAGGACTACACAGAGAAACCCTGTCTCGAAAAACCAAAAAAAAAAAAAAAAAGAAAAACAAAGAAAAACAAAAGACTGTAGAAACAAAAATTTAGAATGACAATCATTATAATTAGGAAAAAGTTTGAAGACACTTGCAGTGTATTTGACATAATTCTAACACCTGTATAAATGTTTTAACTTTGCATAGTGAGCTTATGAATATAAAAAATGCTGTTCTGCTGATCTTCGATCCTGCAGATACTGCTGATAAAATTATCCCTGGCCTCAAATCAGTATTTCAATTTTGATCAAGCTTCAAGAATGGCATATATAGCTTGATCGTGTTTGTCCTAGGAATATATTTATTCCTGCCCACCACGTTAAAGCTTGTCTTTAACAGCATCAGCATGTTGGCAACCAAAGTACATGGTTTGAAACTAAAAATGGACCCCCAGACACAGTGATTAATTTAACAGGCTGGCAAGCCAAGAAGGGTAAGATTCTGCACAGAGCCTTACCAATCTAAGACAAAAGTGCATTGCTTTTAATAATGCATATTTAATAATGATGGGTAAAGAAGGCACTCCTGTCAGAAAGACCTAAGTCAGGCTCAGTCTTCTTTATGAAATAAAAAAGGGTATATGTGGAGAGTTTTGGGGGCTTATTTGCAGGAATCTGACATTGGGCAAAGACAAGGAAAAGGGCTTCAGGCAGGAATCTGATATTAGGCTAGAACAAAGAAGTAATTTCAGGCAGGAATCTAAATCTTAGGGTAGAACAAAGAAGTAGATGACAGACATGAAAATGATTTTGGGCTAGGACAGGGAAGTAGGCTCAGATATTTTGGTCATGCTGATAAGCCCTTAGAAACAGTGATCACGGGAGTGATCATGAGACTTTATTTATTGCCTTGCTTATTCCTTGATTATTTATGTTTATTGTCTTGCTTGTTCCTTGACTATTTGCATCTATTGCATTGCTAGTTCCCCAACCTAGAACTGACCTTAATACTTGCATGTAATTAAAATGGTATAAATGCAGATTGGGAAAAAATAGAAAAAGAAAGTATAAATTTGTATGAGCAGGAAAAAAAAGAAAGAAAGAAAAAAAAAGAAAGAAAGAAAAGAAAAAAAAACCCTGAATTCCACTTTGAGTACTTAAGGTTTGTTTAAATGACAGTGCTTTAAGAAGAGAAAGAAAAATTGTTAGCACTTCTCTTGTTGCCTGAAAACATATATATATATTCATAATATATATAACATATATATATTCATTCTTGCAACTATCAAAAAAGTTTAGTTAATGTTATGCTATTTGTTTATATCTTTATATTGGTAAATAGAAAGAATAAAAAATAATGAGTATCTTGAAGAATTTTGAAAAATACTATTGAAAATTCATAGATTATCAATTTAAAATATGCTCATAGAGAAGCAGATCATAAAAATCTTTATGTATTGCATATTATACTTCATAGTTATTTAAAATAATGTAGCTCAATAAGAGACACCCTCCTTTGTAAAACAGAATGCAAAAAATGTGGTGAAATGCACATCTGGCTTGAAGAAAATGAATCATTTAAGCACAGACTAAAGTGAAATTACAAACAAGGCAATAAGATCAAAACTTTTTACATTGGGCAGCAGAGATGAAGTGCTAAAGAACATATATTAAGGTCAAAATCTGAATATTACTGAAGCATCAGGACTGGAGACAGTAGGAATATCCATGTGGAGTCAAAAAGCTTGATTTTAGGCATGTCAACAACAGAAAGCTGGAAGTGGTTCATCTGCCCAACTCTAGAATTTGGGGGTAAAAATTTGGGGCTGTTTGCTTTGAATACACTCTGGCAAGATGTTCCAAAGAAGCTTTACACATGAGGAATATGTGAAAACAGTGCTGTTAATCACTTACACTAAAGACTTTAGTTAATCTGGTATTGGTAGGCAAATTAACATGACTAAGTAAATTACTTAATAAAATAGTTTAAAATAAATTGATAGTAATAAAATGAGCTGAATAAAGTATAAGACATTAAAATTATGAAAAATAAACTAGCAGTAGACATTGAAATACTAATAACATCAAAACCAAAGAATTAATGAAAATACCAATACACATATAAACTATAAAAGAAAACTTCCCTAACCTAAAGAAAGAGATGCCCATGAACATACAAGAAGCCTACAGAACTCCAAATAGATTAGACCACAAAAGAAATTCCTTCTGTCACATAATAATCAAAACATCAAATGCACAAAACAAAGAAAAAATATTAAAAACAATAAGAAACCAGTGTGAGTGTAAGCACCTTCTCTGAAACATCGCGCCTGTGCTCCTTTGAGTAACAATGGCCCTCACAGGCTCATACACTTGGATGTTTGGTCTCCAGTTGGTGGAAATGTTGGAGTACTATGAGAAGATGTAGCACTCTTGTGTGGCACTGGGCATGGCCTCTGGGGTTTGAAAAGTCCATGCCTTTCCCAAGTAGCTTGCTTGCATTCTCTCCACAACACCCGCCCTGGTGATTTTTGTCTCAACATGTGGCCTCTCAGCCACTGCCCAAGCACCACGCCTGTGTGCCTAGTGTCATGCTTCCCACCATGAGAATGGTGGGCTCACCCTCTGAAATTATAAACAAGCTCTTGATAAACTTTGTTCTCTCTGGTCCCTTGATCATGGAGCCTCTTTATAACAGTAGAAAGGTAACTAAGACAACACCTATATCTTTTTTTCGAAAGATAAATTGACTGAATGAAATATAATCTGCTGCATAAAGGGAGGACAACATCAAATGCACACACTTCAATGTTTTGTCACAAATTAGGAAATACTGAAGACCATACCATGCTTGCAACCCGTGAAGGAAGCAACACTTGAGTCAAGTTTCTTCAAAGACTGAAGCGGATGATGCAAATGAGAATCTGCCAGATATCAAATATATGTCAATAATACCTGAAAAACAAACGTGACAGTATGCACCGAGAACTGGTATATGCTATACATACGCTAGGGGGCCACTGCAGAACGCTGATACAGACAGCAGAAACAACATGCGAGTCCTTTGGTAAATGCACCAATCATGCACTTGCATTTCCCATTGCAAACCTCTGTTAGAGATCTGGAGCTGCCTGAAATCATCAAGGCAAGCAGCCTCAGATACTTGCGAGCATGCCCAGAAGCCTGGGCTACAGGATCATGGTCCATCTGTGACTGAAGCACTTAACTTTTAATGTTTTCCTCCGTTTGGGGTCTGCATTTGTCTCCAGACTAAGCTACTTACCCCTGTCTCTTAGGCACATAGGAAATTGCTGTCCCCAGTTTAAAAGTCATTTTATCAATTAAAACAAGTGAAAAATTTTCACTTATGATGGTTTTCTATTTTAATTTAATAATTTTATTTTTTTAAGAACATCACACATGATCTCTGTATCTAGATCTCTCCTGACCCTCCCTCTTTCCATCTGGCTCCTCCTGTGCCCACCTCCCAAATTCCCTGTCTCTTTAACTGTTATTGTTATGCTTACACACATACATGTAAAGACTTGCACACATGTACATATAACCCAGTGTGGTCATTTAGCTCTACCCATGCTGCTTTCTTTTTACTTCCTTTGACACAAAATGTCATATCGATATGTTAGCATATAAAGTAATTAAAAACAGTACATTTAATTCATGTCATTTCTGCCCATGTTTTTTAAAAAAAAAGGAAACAAAAAGAAATTCTCCTCTTTCACTTTCACTTTGTACTTCTGAGAAATATTCCCCAAAGTATGTAGAGTCCATATATATTGTAAGTATCATCTAACACTGACTTACATTGATCAGGATTTTACCAAATGGGACAAAGGTCACTGTAGTTCATCTACAGAAGTGATATACAGTTAGCTGTACATTCTATAAAAGAGGTACAGCTACAGACTCTGAAATGAGTTATCAAAAGTCACTTACAAGGTCAAATTCTGCTGCCAAGGAAGAAACTACATATGACACTTACAGAATGAATATCTTATTGACTTCACAGTCACATAGCCTCTGCCCTGATCTGAAGGCATGGATCAAAATGCCCCTTCGTGAATTAGAAATCCAACACTGTACCTGCCTGATCCAGGACAAAGGCACCACTATGCATTTCAGCAGCAAAACAGATCCCACACCCAGAATCTGCAGAATGACTCAGTTCTAATTCCAAGCCACCTATGAGCTACAGATTCTTAGTCAAGCTAAAATACAGAGTGCTTACAGAATGTGCCCATAGTGAGAGGACTGCATCAACACTTGCTACACAGCCCCACCTCCAACAATGGCCTCACAAGCAGAGGGCTCCAGGCCCCAGATGGAGTCAAAGCTACTAAAAGGTAAGACAGGAGTATGGACAAATATGGTAAATTATTCATGTTAAAAGAACTTCTTTAAACCTCCTCAGTGTAAGGAATTGGTCCCTATGGAAGTGAGGGCAGGAACTCCAACAGGGTGGACAGGAAGGTAAGAACTGCAGTCTTGAACTAGCTGTCCATGCAGCAAACATGCAAATAGAAATGCAGAGATTATTTCTGTATACCAAGCCTGAAGCAAAAATTTTTCTTCTCTGGGAGGCTTTACTCTTTGATCTAAGGTCTTCAATTAATCAAAAGAAGTGTGTGTGTGTGTGTGTGTGTGTGTGTGTGTGACAGACAGACAGACAGACACAGAGAGACAGAGAGGTTGCATGCATCCACAGACACACATTGATGATAACATTTTATTTAAAATTAAATGATTATCACCTCAACAAATGCCTTCACCACAAGACCTAGAATAAAATATACAAGACAGCAGACCCACCTAAATAAGTTAATATAACAGTTTAATAATCATAGATGAAAATCCTCACACAATGGTACAAAATTTTATAAGAGTTTGTATCAAAACCTCAACAAAGTTATTTTTAGGAATTTACAAGTATATTAAAATGATTTTTATAGAAAAGAACATTGAACATAAACATAATCTGAATTCCAAACAATTTTGAAAAAAAAAAAGATGAAATTTAAAGGAAACATCTCAGCGTGTTCACGTGTATGTTCTACGTATCCCTTTGGCTGACTGACTTATAAAGCTTAGCAGTTTACAAAGAAAATTACAACCAGTCTCCATTATGGCAATCAGATAGCTTATATTATAATTAGATTTGTATTTAATGATGCTAACTAGAGCTCAGCACAAAAGCACCACACACAGGTCATAGGAACAGAACCAATCAGACTTCAACTCTAATGATGCCAACTCCTAAATACAATTTAATATGTGAGCAATTATTTAGCATTAGAATACCTAGTATAGACATCCTATCCAACAAGAAGAATTCAGAGTTGACAGCCTGTAAAATGTTAGCCACCACTTGGCACCAGGATTCGGTTTTCAAACGGTGCTTTTTACCCATCTGCACAGGCTTCTCTGGAACATAATGAAAACACTGCACTTTTAAATGAAAGACAATGAGTCACTCTCCAGTGAGATAAAAATAGAACGAAACCGACAAACATCATCTGCAATAAAATTAGCTCAGCAGTAGGCAGTGGGGAAAAAAAAAGTATTAATTTTCATTAAAGAAAAGTAATGTTAACTGAAGTGGGAATCGTTTTAGGGAACCAAAATAGTGTGCTTCTGTAGCACAAGGGGAAAGTACATCTAGTGGAATAAGAATTATCCCAAGTTAGTTTTCATACCATCTAATCAAAATGAATGTCTTTTAGAAAACATGATGGATTAATCATGAATCAATTCTGAAGTGCAGGTAAATCTTGGTGTTAATTAAAGGGAAATTGCACCTTATGAAAACCATGCAGAGCCTCTTGGAGTGGGATGTGTAGGTTTTAATACATCATAAATCTCAAGAAAAATAATAAAAATTACAATTACACATAAAAGTATGAATTAAAATAAAAATTATATAAAATATGTGTTACAGCAAACATTTTTCCCTAAATGTAAGCAAATATTCCATAATAATAACAAATATTCTTGATCTATCAAACTCTACACTGCTTGGTAGAGATTGTATTGCTATTGTTGATTGACACAGTTAACAATATTGTTGTCTATTCCCTGGAAGTTTAACGAAGAACAACAACAAACAAAACAATCTATTCTGGTTTTATGAACAGTTAAAATCAATAAACCACATTGTCTGCTTCGGTGTGGACGGTGGCAATCTGAGACATTTACTGTGCTTCGTTAATGTATCAGGCATCTCTGTGCTAATGAGTACATCCAAATTTTCGGAAGGAACAAAGCATAAGCCATGCAGATTCTCACGTTTGGGAAAGGAAACAAAAAGAGAAATGCAAATGGAAAATTATCACCCCACAGAAGACTACCATCCCAATGAGGAAATCCAGGAGAGTCCGGTCAAGCCACATCAGCAGATCCTAATGCTGTTTCATTTTGTTTGTTTGTTTCTAGAGGGAGAGAGAAAGAGAGAGAGAGAGAGAGAGAGAGAGAGAGAGAGAGAGAGAGAGAGAGGTAATGAGGATATTAGAAAGGAGCATTAATGTGGAGAAGAGATACAGTCCAAGAAGGTGGAGCCTTAGCATACAAAAACATGGCAGGCAAGAAAGCCAGTGGGTGGTGCTTTACTAATAGCTCAGGTAGGATTGCCTAGGCTACCACTGCAGTAGTGAGAAAAGACAGCCCTGATGAACAAGAGCTGATAGAGTCTCCTAACATATATAAGACACTGCATTTTTCCCCCTGAAATACACAAGAGTGTGGTGAAATCTAAAAGGAAAAGATTTCCAAGAAGAGGTAGGGTGGCGTTAAATTAAAGTAAATTTGGCCTGAAGCTGACTCCATACTTTTTGAGTTTCTATGTTACAAACTGCAACCTAAGAGAGTATGTAAGTAAACTGCAACCCAATATACAATTGGTGTGGTGGCGCTTGCATGGCTGTGTGTGTGTGTGTGTGTGTGTGTGTGTGTGTGTGTGTGTGTGTGATGTAAAAGTGTACATTCACATGTGTATATGTAGTGTTGAGACCAGAGGGCAAATTTAGGTGTCGCTGTTCATGCACTGTCTTCCTTGGTTTTTGAGATAGGGGCAATCATTAGCCCAGAGCTCACCAACAAGGCTAGACTAGCTGGCCAGTGAACTGTATACGTCTTGGCTTTCCCAGCACTGAATTACAAGTACACATTGCCACAACTGATTTTGTATGTTGTGTACTCAGATTCTTAAGCTTTCAATATCAACCTTTTACTAACTAAACTGTCTCTAGTACAAAAATAGATTCTTATGAGTAGCAGAGTCTCAGCCAATCATAGCCTGCCTTCCACATCACACCATCTAGTCATAGCCTGCCTTCATCAACAGATCACCCACAAAGGCTAATCCCCTCTCTACATTATGTCTAGACTTTCCTTCAAAAACTGAAAAGTGAACTGAGTAACAGCTTGCAATATCAATAACAGACCATACTCTATAGATAGTGGAAAAATGAAAACACATATGTATGTCTGTCTGTCTGTCTGTCTGTCTGTCTTCAACTATATGTCTATACATTAATCCTTCCATCATCTGGCTGCCTGCTCCCTAGACCAGTCATTCTTTATCCCAAACCAGTAGATCATACAGAGGAATAGTGTGTGAGCTTCTCTTCTGACTCCATATATTCTGGAAAGAGTAAGGTATTTCAAGGTTGAGAATGTCGAGTAATTTGTTTATGTGTCTGTCTATATATGGTGGCAGGAAATGACTCACCTCTCACCAGTAGGCCTATTGACCTCAAAATAGATATACCCCCCTCTCTCTCATATGCACGTACACACACAGAGACGTACACACAAATACATACAATTTTTTTTAAAAAAGGAAATCTAGCATAGAATGATAATATAGCTGTTCTCTATCCTGACGTCCACCAGTCACAGTTCCTACCACCACCATCACAATAGAATCATCCAGAGAGTCAAAACTGAATTTCAGGTTTTGGAATGTTACCATCTCCTGGTACCAACTATGAAATATACATGAAATGGTTGTGTATAGGTGGGCTACCTCACAGCTATTCCTAGGCCCTTTGTATAACATAAACTACAGTACCTTATTCTATTTGTATCTTATTTAAGACATCATCAACATCCAAAAATTTCTGTTTTTTTTTCATTATGCCTGCCTTTTAAATGTTCTCTCTGTATAGCCTTTTCTCTTTTGTTTTGCTATGTAACTGTTAAGTCTTATGTAACATTTAGTAACGGACTATCAGAGTACACAGTAGGAGGATGGCTAAGATTTCACAGAGGGTTTGACAGAAACTGTGAGATGGGAGATATACAGATATGAGAGGGAAGACGGAGTCTGTATTGTAACATACCAAATCAGCATACCTTGAACATATATCTGTGGAGATACTCTCTATGCCACTGTATCTCATGTGGTGTCAGTATGGAGAATAGAAAGAAATACATGAACCTTGAGAAATCCTGATTTTTGATTGTAAGAGAGGCAGCCAGTGTGGGAGGCCAGTAGCTTGAAACTAAGAAAACCTAAATGACATAGGAAGCTGGGATAAGACGCTAGAGAAAGATTTTGTTTTCTCAGCTTTATCAGAGTAAAGCTGACAAATTGTGTAAGTTAGAGACACACAACGTAATTTCACATTCATATATTTTATGGTGATTATCAAGTCGATGAGCACAGTTATCCCATTACTTAGATAGGTTTTTATTTGTTTTATTTTGCGATATGAACAGTTAAAAATCTACTCTTTTAATGAATTTCAGGTAGTCATAAAATAATGCAAACAATATTCACTATTTTGTAAATTAGGTTCCCTTTGTAGCTGAAAGTTTGCCCTTGGCCAACCAGTAAAAACTGAATGGTCAAGATTATTCCCTGCCCCCTGTGAAATCAGTTAAAATGAATCTAAAAATTATTTCCAATGATGAAATGGTGAACTCAGGACTGAACATGGGAGACTAGAGGTTGAGGAGAGACATAGGATATAGTTGAAATGAAGGAAAATTCTTAAAATGTCTTTGAAGCACTCAGATGAAGAGTAGAAAAGGAAAACACAGCTGAAGGATGGATAATTGGTAGAACTGAGGCTGTGAAGTGGGAGAAGCCTAGGTAACAAATCTTAGGCAGGGAATTTGCTAAGTGAGACAGGATACACCTCCGCCTCCCCCCACAGTGTTTAGAGTTCATGTAGTCATGTCACTGACAACCACAAGTTAATGACAGTTCCTAAATAAAAGCTCAGCCTAACAAGAATGAGTAAGAAGGTGGTACTCACAGCTACAGACTATTTCTTCTGAATCCTAGGACCCTCTCCAACTTGTTATGACTATAGTACAATAAAAATCATCTCTAGGGAAAACATACTAAAAACATATACATTGTTAGCATATGTGCATTCATGCAAAAATTATCCTGAGAAAAATAGCACACATTAAGGGTATCGAAACCCACAATCCAGACTTAAAAATATATATATATATAATTCAATCCCCATGCAGTGTGATAGATTAAGCATTAAGTAGCTGCTTAATAAAAATTAGTCCAGAAAAATTTTCCTGCCAATTACCATATTATACAAAAGGTACCAATTTAATAGAAAACATTCTTTCATATTTTAGTTTCTCATACTTGAAGATGATTTATGTATTTGAAATGGGTCCTTTTGTTTACATATATTCTACTTAAAATAGTGATCGTCATTTTGATAACATAAAGTATGTGCATGTGTTTGTTTAAACAGATGGTAAATGCCAGTCTGACAAGATTTGAATTTAAGTGTTCCTCAAAGGTCTGTATGTGTAAAATTGGTTCAGACTGTAGCACTATCAGAAGAGAGAACCCTTAAGATATAAAGCTTAATGAAGGAACATTTGTTGATTTAGGTGTGTGTCCTTAAAGGGGCACTCTGTTGAGCATCCTTGTTCTACTACAAGCTCTGAATGTTCTGCCCTGTCTCACCACAGGCTATAGAACAATGCAAACAGTGACATACTGACACCTTCAAAACCGGGAGCCAAAATAAACACTTTCTGCCTTTTAAGTTATCTACTTTGGTTATTCATCAAACAACAAACACAATGTCTGTTCAAAAATATAATCTACAAGTATGGTTGACCCACTGAACTTATTACCAGAACCAGAAAGAAACAGAAAGAAACAAACAAGCAAACAAACAGAAAAGAAAATTTAAACGTTAAAAAATGAAACATTTTAAAAAGTAAACTTTTATAGAAAATTCAAGGTTATATTTTTCACTAATTTCCAAGTGATTAAGAGGTAAGTGGAGAGATTATAGGAATATGGCATCAAACATATTTATTTTGCTAGTGAGAGTCAATGGCAAATCTTTTTTCAAGTCAAAATGGAGAATAGCAGCATATGGAAGCCCCAGTAGCCCAGCATAGACAATAGGGTAATGAGTGTGCACCTGGTGACAGAACATGAGTAATAACTCAATTCCAGCTGGAAAGTCATTGCAGGAAGAAAGGCAAAGTCACTTTTGTCATTAATGCTGTCCTCACAATCCAGGAAAGGTGACACAAGATGCCCCCATCTTCTGTTTTCCACTGTCATCCTCCATGTTGACAATTGCCAGAGCCACAGACGTTCAAGATGAGCAGAGATCCTTTACATCATTGTTCTGGTTTAAATACATAGCCGGAGAGGCTGACGCCATCCAAGAATGACAGTTGATGTCCTCAAATCAGAAAAGAGGCTAGATATTCTGATATCGAATAAAGGATACTTAACTGCAATGTGGAACTCGTTCTGTTCATAGTTAACTAAAGAATTTTATTCTCTTACCTCAATTTCTAGAGCAATTTATGAAATACAAAGACTTTTACTGTAAATTGATCACTAGGGAATATTGGCCAAGTCACATATTGATTATAAGTAAAGATTAATTAGTAATCATACATTGTACATTTTGATAAGTAAATATTTGTATTCTAAGAAATCTGTGGTTCATTTTGTTTTCCTAAAATATCAATCCATTAAAGTTTTAAAATTTACAGTAATTGTTGTGTTTGTTGTCTTTTGTTGTGATTCAAATTTGACATCCTTAGCAGTTTTAAACAACACTTATTGCTCCAAGTTCTGTATGTCAGGAGCATGACCTAGATCATAGAGTTTCTCCATGTGACTTCTCCAGGTAGCAGTTGTATCTGTGCTTGCTTGTTCTGCTTCACAGAATGCTTGAAAGTGTCTGTTACCTGCCTTACTATTTATTGGCAAAATAATGTTGTTTTCTTTGTTTTTTTTGTGTGCATGTATGCCTCTCTCCCTCCCTCTCCCTTCTCTCCTCTGTGTGTGTGGGAAGGGGTATGGGGGAGCAAGGATGAAGCAGGAGAGAGAGAGAGACAGTTTATATGAGAATCATCCCAAAAGCCCATATGTTCAAAGATGTGATCACCAGTCTGTGGTAGTAGTGGAAGGTGATAGTAGTGGAAGGATGAATCCTGGTAGAAGCAAGTTAGGCCACTGAGGTAATGTGCATAAAGAAGATACTGGGTTTAGAGTTTTGTTTTCTAGAGACAAGAAGTGAGAGATTTCCATCACTATATGCCACCACCAGGTCTTTCTACCTCCAGAATGAACCAAAAGCAATGGTTCCAATGACCACGGCTTAAACTTCAGAATCCATCAGCCACAGTAAACCTTTTCTCCTAAAAGAGCTGTTATGGCATTATCATAGCAATAGCAAGCTAACAGGAGCTTTCAACTACACGTTGTCCCTAACACTCAGGAAAAAAAAAACTTTTCTCTCATTCTTATAAATGACCTTGTATTTTTTTCGGCCAGCACTTGTATATCAAGGCTTTTTGATGTCTAGAATCTCTGGTTCCCATCTGTTGTATCTTTTATGTGCCTTCTTCCTCTAAGAGATGATCTTCTGTTTTTAAGGGCTCATAGGATTCAATTAAAATATACCCCAGTAATCCTAGATTGATTTTTCTATGATCCACAAACATATTATGTCCTCACAACCCATTTGCTAATTAAAGTATTTTCAAAGATACCTGAAATTACTACTAATGTGTTCACAAGGACCATTGATCTGCAAATCATGATCACTTGAATATGGAACAAAATATAATATTCTTTCCAAACTCTTAGTGTTGATTAGGTCACAAATACTGTGTGTCTAAGCCCCAGTATTCAATCTAGCTCTTTCTCAACTGTCCCCATTGTATTAGTTCTTATCTGTAGAATTCTGCTAACTCTAGGGATTTGTAAATGACAATCTTTTAGTTATGTAAACAGCTGGCTCCTTTACCAAGGAAACTGTAACTAAAACAGTAAAGAAGTACACATTTGGTGAAATTGGAGGTCATGGTGCAACCAAATCCAAAGATATTAGCACAGACAAGGGAAGTCTCCACAGTGTGCTGTAGAGACTAAAATTTCCCTTCACACTCCTGAAAAAAAGGTGGCCATCGTCAGTGCATCCTCCTCTTCATTTCACATGATTTAAATTATGGCGTACAAATGCTAGAATAATCCAGATTCAAGCATACTTCAGTCAGATGAATGAATTTGGAATGCACTAAATTCCTTGAGACTTAACATTACCTTAAACATATCACACCACTCAAATAACACAGATGGGAAGAATAAGACTCAGATGCAACACTTGTGGATATTTTCTGAGAACTTTAGTGACTTCATATTTGCACATTTACAAAACCTACAAAAATGATTCCCATGGATAGCTTTCTGCCACATATTTCCCTGTACATTGTCCGACTTGAGAGAAAACATGCTGCATTGCATTTCCAGAGATTGGAGAGAGTGGACCCAATGTATTTGTTTTCCTAAGAGTGTCTTTGTGTGTATTATAATAATTAGAGAGAATTGAGTGGAGAGGTATTTTTCACGCCCTCTCTAATTACCGTGGCTTGGAACAAATTAGAATGAATCCAACTGTTTCTTACCTTGTCAAAGACAGCACTGGGGACAACACTCATGAATTTTCAAATGGAATGGATTTTTACAGCTTTCATGTGGATTGAATGTAAACTATACCTAAAATTGCAGTGTACCATCATTTTCTACCAAAGATTTCATCTTTATAATAGTTAAACGTATGCATACATGTAAGTTTATATTATTTCTTTCATTTATATATACTAAAATATAAAATTTTAAATAAATAATCAATATATAAATATTAAAAATATCTTTTAGTTAGAATTTTATTTTAGTTAATACTCTGTATCATATATCTAGACAACTCAAAAATATAAAAGAACTATATTAATAACAGTGTGCTGTATTTATTGTTTTAGGTATGTGATTTCTTTCTTTACAAAGTGATTATCAATAACTATAACTACATATATTTTTGTGTATGATTTCTTAACATATGTAGTATATGATTTGGTCTAAACTTAATTTGCAGTCATATAAGACAAGATAATTTTTGAAAATTATGTATGTGATTTGGGGTTTGCTAAACATAAGTTATAGAAATAAATAAGTACAAATTTCTGATTAATAGTTATTTTAAGGAAACTGAATCACATTTAAGTACAGAAGCACTTGAAAATGATAGCAAACTTGAGTTTTATCACCAAAGCAAATCATAGCTTCCCTGCAAAGAAGTTGAATGAAACATAGTTCATTCTGAGCTTGATAGAGGTGATGATAGTCACATCACCTGGGAACATGTCATGGTTCCCAGGTAGAACTATTTGTGTGAACTTTTTATATCCACAAAATAATAAAAGAAATTTGTAAATCAATTTTCTGAGTGCAGCAGGCACACAGGTGACCAGAAAGCAGGAAGCCTCTATTTTAGGATTCAGACACTGTCTGTAGACATGATTGGCTTTCAGCTCCTGGAAACCAATGTTCTGGTGAAAATAGATTCAAAAGTTTTACTACATCACCCAAAGGACATTACACCCAACACAGAGATACATAGTAGGTGATTATTAAGAGAGACTAAGACAAGCCCAACTACACTGCTTGCATTTGGATCCTTTTCCCCAACTGAGCTGCCTTGTCTAGCCTCAATAGAAGAAGATACACCTAGTCTTACTGTACTTTGATATGCCAAAGCTGGGTGATATACATGGGAGACTTCCCTCTTCTGAGGAGAAAGGGAGATGTACAGACAGATGATGAGAGGAAAGGGGGGACTAGGAGAAGAGGAGGGAAGGAAGCTGCAATCAAGATGTAAATACTGTAAATAAATAAATAATATTTTTCTTAAAAGACAGCCCTAAATAATTTTGACTCTGGATATGCAGCATTACAACTCTTCAGAGTCTGATTTTTCAATCAGTCAGGATTCTAGAATCTTCAGCACAGTGAAATTCACAGTTCATGGTTTATATCTGGAGATGTGGCGCTGATAAACCATCCACATAAATTATTTTTTCCCTTAAATTTGGTCAAGTTTCTTGTCCGTTAATTTTAATGGCTATTAAATGTTTCAAGTTTTAAAATTCTTGTTTTGTCTCTACCTAAATGCATTAACATGTGTACCTCCTCATTCATATGTATTATTCCTTTTCCCTTGGAGTCTCTAAAGAAGAAGGATGACTTCCTCAGATGAGCATTACTGTCTCTCATCTAATTGAAACACTATTCAGAAGTTATAGAGCAAAGACAGGATAACGGAAGCAGAGCCAAGTGTCACCCTGCCTGTTCCATTATCAGCTCCTTGGATGTGAGCAATTGCGGGATTTTAAACATTCATTGCACATTATTAACTGTAATAAAAAACCTCACAGAACTTCTATAATATCTGTATTCGTTGGCACGGCATAGATTTTTAAATTAAAATCAACCCTTGGAATATCCACCATAAAGAGCTGGGAGGACCAAGGCTAATCCAAACTACAGCAATCAAAGCAGTATGCCCGAAGAATGTGCTAGGTATTCAAATGGGTAGATGTCATGAAGCAAAGAGCCTCCAGACAGATTTTCATAAATGCAACCAATTGATAATTGACCATAAAAAATCAAAGAATGGAAAAAATATAGTCGTCCTAAGAAAAGATGTCTGAACAAGACACCTATATGTGAAAATAAAATCAACAGATTTAGTGATGCCTATGTAAAGGTAAAAGGAAACCTTGTGAGAAGAAATTCTTCATTTCTGTGTGTTTCCTGGGAATCAAACTCAGGTCATCAGGCTTACCTGGAAGATGCCAGCCATCTCACCAGCTGAGCCATTTCACCAGCCCTGGGCAAGCATATTTATAGATTATTTATTTGTAATTTCAAGAACTTGAAGCAATAAAAATGGCATTTATCAGGTGCATTGGAGGAATAAACTGAGGTACATAAAGACAGCTTATATCATTTTAAAGTAGGTTCTATACCACAAGAAGACATGTAATAAACTGAATGTATGCTAGATGATAAAAAAGCGTAAAGAAAACATAGATAACATTCTGTGGAAAGCAATACTAAGAAAATAGTGGGAAAAATCAATTGTTTTCAAAGGTTTAAGAGAGGGAAGAAGGAATATGCAATGTAGAAAATATTCAGGGACTGAGGATTTTCTGTAATAGAAAGTATATCCAATTTTCTAATTAATTATTTTATTTAAATCCCAAATGTTGCCCCCATCCAGGAATAGAGTTTTTCACCCTATCTCCCTATCCTTTGCTTCTAAGAGGGTGCTCCCTGCCTTATTCCCCTTCCCTAGGGCATCAGGTCTTTACAGGATTAAGTGCATCCTCTCCCAGTTAAACCAGATAAGGCTGTTTTCTGCTACATATGTGCCTGGGACCTCACACCAGCCAATGTATGCTCTTCAGTTGGTGGCTTAGTCTCTGGAAGCTCCGAGGGGTCCAGGCTATTTGCCATCCCCATCAGCTCCTTCGATCCATCCCTTAACTCTTCCATAGGGGTCTCTGACCTCAATCCAATGATTGGCTGTAAGTATCTACATCTGCCTCAGTCAGCTGCTGGTAGAGTCTATCAGAGGACAGCCATGATAGGTTCCTGTGGGCAAGCACATCACAGCATCAGTAACAGTGTCAGGGCTTGGTACCCACCCATAGGATAGATCTCAAGTTGAGACAGTCACTAGATGGCCTTTCCTTTAGCCTCTGGTCCATTTTTGTCCCTGCATTTCTTTTAGACAGGAACAATTCTGGGTCAAAATTTTTGAAGGTGGGTTGGTGACCCCATCCATTCCCTGAGGGCTGTGAATATTTACTGGAGGTGGTCTTTTCAGATCTCATCTCCTCACTGTTGGGCATTTTGGCTAAGATCACCCCAAATTGAGTCCTGGGAGCCTCTAATCTCTGGTCTTTTGGACTTTCTAGATATCACTCCCACCTCTACCCCCAGCAGCTACATATTTCCATTCATTCTCCTGGCCCTCTGGGCTTCTCTCATGCTTCCCATAATACATGATCCTGTCCCTCTTTTCAACTTCTGCTCCTCACTCCCATCTAGGTCCCTCCCTCCCTCTGCCTCCCATGATTATTTTTTACCCTTTCTAAGATGGACTGAAGCATCCTCACTTGGGCCTTCCTTCTTATTAAACTGCTTACAGTCTGTGGGGTAAGTTTGGCTAGTATCTACTTATCAGTGAGTACATACCATACATGTTGGGTTACCTCACTCAGAATGATATTTTCTAGTTCCATCTATTTGCCTGTGAATTTCATGATGTCCTTGTTTTTAATAGCTGAACAATATTCCATTATGTAAATGAACCATATTTTCTGTATCCTTTCCTTGGTTGAGGAACATCTGTATTGCTTCTAGTTTTTGACTATTACAAATAAGGCTGCTATGAATATAGTGGAGTACATGTCTTTGTGATATGATAAAGCACCTTTTCAGTATATGCCCAGGAGCAGCACTGTTGGGTCTTCAGGTAGAACTATTTTCAATTTTCTGAGGAACCACCAGATTGATTTCAAGGGTGCTGGTACCAGTTTGCACTCCCACCAGGAATGAGAGAGTATTCCCTTTTCTCCATACCCTCACCAGCAGATACTGTCACTTGAGTTTTTGATCTTAACCATTCCGGTTGGTTTAAGGTGGAATCTAAGGATTGCTTTGATTTTTACTTCCCTGAGGACTAAGATTGTTGAACGTTTCTTTAAGTGCTTCTCAGCCATTTGAGATTCCTGTTTAGTTCTGTACTCCATTTTTAATTGGGCTATTTGTTTTTTGGAGTTTAACGTCTTGAGTTATTTATATATTTTGAATATTAGCCCTCTATCAAACATAGAGTAAGTGAAGATCTTTTCTCAATATGTAGGTTACCATTTGTCCTATTGACAGCGTCCTTTGTCTTACAGTAGCTTTTCAGTTTCATGAGGTCTCATTTGTCAATTGTTGATCATAGAGCCTGAGCCATTGGTGTTCTGTTCAGGAAATTTTCCCCTGTGCCAATGTGTTCGAAATTTTCATTTTTATTAGATTCAGTGTATCTGGTTTTATGTTGATGTCCTGGATCTACTTGTACTTGAGCTTTGTGCAAGGTTACAAATATTTATCAATCTGCATTCTTCTACGTACAGAACACCAGTTAGATTGTCACCATTTGTTGAAGATGCTCTTTTTTCCATCATATAGTTTTGACTTTTTTATCAAAGCGTGCATAGGTGCATGGTTTTATTTCTCAATCTTCAATTCTATTTCATGATCAACTTGTCTATTTCTATACCAATACCATGCAGTTTATATCACTATTACTCTGTAGTACAGCTTAAGGTTAAGGATGGTGATTTCCCCAGAATCCCATTTTAAATTTGCCAATCCCCATAGAATATTCAACATTAAGAACAAACATAAATTAAATGATGTCCTCTGAATAATGATGAATCATTATTATGTCATTTGTTTGTTTATCTGTCTAAGACAAGACCTCACTATACAGACCAGACTAACTCCAAACTCCTGATTCTCTTTGCTTCAGTCTGCAGTGTGTTGCCATTGCAAGACAGTACCACCACATCCAACTATTTATACGCTTATTGTTTGTGACAATACAGACATGGGATAGGCAGTACCCATACGTTTGACTCGATTGTGATATAACCTAAAAATGAACTTTTTAAAAATCTATTAAAGCATCCATATGTCAAATGAATCTCCTGCCTCTGTAACTAATTAACAAGAACTTCTCTGCATCAATCATTCTTTCTTTCCTCTGAGGTGATTTGCTCTATACAATCTCTATTTCCCTTTATTACCCAAAAATGCCCCCTTTCCATTCGTAATTCACAATAGCCAGCCTCCCTTTGCTCCTCCATGTCATTCCACTGTCATCTATAAAAATAATGAAAAGGGGAGATCCTTTTGTTAGAAACAGCTGTGGATTATAACACTCCTCAGATCTTTAACTAGGTCAGTTGAATTAGAATGGCTGACTTGTCCCCTTGGAGTATTGACACACTCAAGCTCACAGACATGACCACTATTATTGTCCCAATATTTGGCCCAAGTGTGACCTGCCTGGGACACAGTAGACACAGGAGATGTACAGAGGGTCAGGAAATTGAATAGAGGTGTGTTTCAATGGGGGATAGGGAACTGGGGTTAGCAACCAGAAAGTCCCAGATGCCAGCAAAACAAGAGCCTCCCAGGACCCCATGGAGATGACATTAGCTGAATTATCCCACAAAGGGAAGTGAGAACCTGTCAAGAGCATATCCAGAAGTTAGGAACGGCTCCCCGATTGAGGGATGGGGCCACCAACCCATCTCCAAAATTTTAACCCAGAATTGCTCTTGTCTAAAGGAATTATTGGGACAAAGAGTGAAGCTGATACTGAAGGAAAGGCCATCCAAAGACTGCCCCACCTGGGGATTTATCCCATAGGCAGATACAAAACCCAGACACTATTGCTGATGCCAAGAAGTACTTGCTGACAGGAGCTTGATACAGCTGTCTCCTGAGAGGCTTTGCCAGATCCTGAACAATACAGATACGATTGCTCAATTGTTCGCAGCCAACCATCGGACTGAGCACAGGGACCCCAATGGAGGAGTTACGGGAAGGACTGAAGGAGCTGAAGGGGCCTTATCTGGCATCAATGGGAGGGGAGGCCCTTGGTCCTGTGAAAGCTTGATGCTCAGTGTAGAGGAATGCTAGGGAAGTGAGGAGGAAGTGTGTAGGTGAGTGGGGGAGCACCCTCATAGAAGCAGGGTAAGGGGGAATGGGATAAGGGTTTGCAAAGGGGAAACCGGGAAAGGGGATAACATTTGAAATGTAAATAAATAAAATATCCAATTTAAACAAAAAAGAAAGCTATGTTCGAAAGATTTAGAAACTATACTGAACCACATGAAATTGAAAGTTTAAAGAGATAAGACATTGGCTATCTCAAATAATTTTGCCACATAATGTATAACGGTGACAGAACCACAAAATGAAGAAAATGCAGTTTGAAATCCTGCCTTCTGCTTCCAAAGCCCATCTTTGTGTCCAGTCTACCACAGGACTTAAGGGAACTTAAGAAAGAGAGAATGTTGAATAAATAGCATCCCTAAGTTTATCCAGTGTCATGTTTGACAAAGTATATATTGAATGTATCCTGGAATATCAAACATCCTTGGGGCAAAAAGGCAATGGAATACAATTTCTTGATCTCAATCTTTCCTTGACACTTATAATAACAAAAGTTACAAAACCTGAACAGTATATACATATTGAAAAAGCCTATATGCCATGGATGACAGGATATGGAAAGATTTGGTTATGTTTTTGTCCACTTACGGTTTTATGTTCCCTGCAATGAATTTGTATTACTTTTATAATAAAACAGTTATTAAAATTTAAAAAACCACTAGGGATCAATGCTAACCAAAAAAAAAAACAAAAGTTTTGTCCCTATCACTCCATTGGAGTTACTGACTGGCTACAGAAGGAGGTCTCTTCAGTTTCCCTATTCCTAGTGTTGTCACAGCTAATATCACTCCCCCACCTGGTTTTCAGGTGCCTCCCTTATCTCAGGTCTCTGTCTCATCCTGGAGATGACCTCCACCTCCACATCCCTGTCAGTTGCAGATTTCTATTCATTCATTCATTCTATTCATGGGTATCTGGCCATCTCTCCTGTCCCTCATCACACCTGATCCTGGACCCCCCATTTCCCTCCACAACTCTTCTCCTGCCCAGTTCCCTCCCTCCATCTACCTCCTTTTATTTTCCCTTCTAAGTGAGATTCAAGCATACTTGCTTGTGCCTTTCTTCTTTATCTACACAATACTATACTATTCAACTATGAAAAACAAAGACATCATGAATTTTGCAGGCAAATGCATGGATCTTGAAAATATCATCCTGAGTGAGGTAAACCAGTCCCAAAAGGATATGCATAGTATACAC
The DNA here is from genome assembly GCF_004785775.1 of Grammomys surdaster. Taxonomy (NCBI): domain Eukaryota; kingdom Metazoa; phylum Chordata; class Mammalia; order Rodentia; family Muridae; genus Grammomys; species Grammomys surdaster. The sequence continues at coordinate 1,812,639 of NW_021620852.1, forward strand.
TTACTTATAAGTGGATATTAGCCATAAAATACAGGATACCCATGCCAAGCTCCACAGTTCCCAGAGAATCTTAAGTATAGGCTCTGTAAATCTTGATTGTTAAGTTTATATTTTATTAAAAACCATAAGTTAGAGATTAGTGACTAATGTACAATAAAGAGCACAGTTTTCATCACTTAGTAGTAAAGCAAACTGGGGAACAGACTTGGGGTGACAGGTCTGGGGCAAACTGCTACATGTGTAACAAAGAGGTTGTGTGGCTTAGAAGTTCATTGGACAAGTCTGGACTGGCTATTTCCAAGCAAGGATATCAGGCTTGCCCTTTCACAGTTTTCTAAGCAACTTTTACAGTTGCTTAGATTTATGAAACAACTCCTTTTAGGTGTGGAGAGACTGACAAGCTGAGGGTATGATCCTTGGAAGAAGAAAAATACAAAACTCCCCAGTCACCTGAACTGTGGTTACCTGGCAGCAGAATTTAAGGAGCAAAAAGCAAAGCTCAGAAGTGTGGGACAAAGTCTGAAGATGATGAGCCATCAGAAAAAGATCCAGATACCTGTAAAACTGTTTTCCTGAAGCTTTGGCCATATATGAAGATACATGTGAGGCAGAGAAGGCTCCACAAGATCTGACAAAAGAGAAAATCAACAGTCACTGATTGTTCTACACGCACAGATCTTTCCAGCCAAAAATGACATGACCTACTCTGTTTATGGCTCATCAGAGAGGAGGGATCTTGGAAGGAACACTTTAAGTAGTCAAATGAGACTCAAAAAAAAAAATCACACAGAAAGAATAGTGTTTCCTTAGCCATAGGTAATACTTCTTTTAAACTTAATTAAATGTTCGTGATAGTTATGCTTTCCAACCACCAAGCTATGTCTTCTTCCCCAACTTAAATACATGGCAAACAAGTAAAATCACAATTAGCTTTATACTTCAGTAATAAATACAAAATGTGTTATTACATAGCTTCATTATTTTAAAAAGCCAAAAGCACTTATTTATAATAGATTAAAATAATTTACATATAAACATCAAGACAGAATTGGTTTATTATACAAGAATTTCATCTACCTAACATTTTTATGAACTCATCAGTGGAATTATCCTTCAGCCACAATTTAGGCACTTGAATAAGACATATGAGAATTGTTTTTACAATCTTATACAAGCATCAGTGAAAACTCATTTGTAAATTTATTCACAGAACAAATCTCAACATTCTTATAAAAAAATTTAAACCTTTGCCAACATGGTAACACTTGCAAATCTAACTTCCCTATCATGCTCCATGTAACATTCTTGGTTTCTTAAGTATCCATGAATATAAAGCATGGCTAGGACGATATGCAATGGGAAGAAGTGGGTGCAGAGATTGCAAGGGTGTTAAGTAGCTAGGATAAATAATTCAATAATTTAAAGGAAAGTATATGATATCTGAAAAATGGGGAGAGTCTCACCAGCAGAGGGGAGGGGAAGGGAGGGAGGGTAAGAGAGAGACAGAGAAATGGAAAAATTTAAACTACAAATCAGCAACAATATATAAATGAAAACAACAGCAAAAGAACTAGGTAGACTTTGTCTGGCAGAAGGAAACATTCAGAACCTTAAAGACTGACAAGTAGAAAGGGTTCAAAATGAAATACAGAAGAAAGAAAATCAGAAAAGCCCAGGAATAATGTGCATCATAAACCAAAGTGTTCTCTTACCAAGAGACTGAAGCCTGAGACAGAAATGAGAGAACAAGAAACAAAAATTATGAATATATTGTTGATAAAATATTTCCAAATTTGTGAGGAATGTCTTCAATATCACAAAGTAGGATTAAAAGGCAGAAAAAGAAAAACATACCCTCCAACATCAGAAACTGCTCCAAACTTAAAATACCAAGAAATCTTGTGGCCTGTAGGGGGAAGACAAGATTATTTCCCCAGGGAAACAAAATTGATTTATCTTTGTGCAAGTCAGGAGACAGCAGAGTGCACCTGTTCAGGCTGAAAGAAAATAACTTCTTATTTTTAACTGACATATAAATTATATGTACAAATGAGATACCACATCATGTTTTATACATGTCTACATTGTGAAATGTTGATGTCTGGATTATATCTGTATCCATCTCCTCAAAATTTGTCATGTTTTTGGTGTGAAACCATAGAGTCCTTTCCTGTAGCTTTTTGAAATGTATAGGAGATTATTGAGCTCTAGGATTACCCATTGTACATAGCACAGCCTGTTCTGCCCAAACCAGCACCCCTCCATCACCCTACCCCTACTCCCCGCCCCCAGCTTGAGCCATTTTCTATCTTCAATTGCTTTGTATTACACAGGTGAGCAAGATCGCGAAATATTGACAATTTAGTACCTGGTGCATTTCAATCAGCACAGTGACTTTCTAGTTCTATTCACATTGCAACCTACAAAATACATATTTTAATATCACACAAAACAGGTTTTATGTGAAGGACTATTACAGGAGTTCATAGTTTGTATTTCATAGGAGTAAATTTAATCAGGAAGATGCACATGGATTGGAGAACACTTAAGAAATATTTCAACATGACGGGGATAAACAATTATATTACTAGTGTATAATTTTAAAACACAAAAGCCCTTGTTAAATGTCATAATCTGTAATTAGGCTGCATTTTTGGTTGTGAGCATTGTTTCCTTGTAGGATAGTCATGACTGTGAAAGGCTTTGAGGGTTACAGTGGTCATTTCCCTTCAGCCTGGTTTCATGAGATGAAATTGTGTCCCATCCTAAACAGCCAACCATGACTTGTGTAAGTCCATTAGACTACTCTATGTGACATTTTCAAATCACAGATTTATGGGAGGGTCTTTTTTGTTCTTCTGCTATGTAAGTTGCATAAACAAGGGCTTGATTTATGCGTGTGCCCCTGAATGAAAGTCACACATGGGGACTTCTCTTTCTTCTCATGCCTGCCATCTATTCGTTGTGTATTGGTTCTTGATGATGATATGACATTGAGAATTGTACCCATGAAGGAAGACAGTCTGATTAAAACCATGTGGGTTCTCAAGTCAATGAATGAACTTGGGACGGCCCATCTCCAGACATTGTGATATGTAAATTCTCTATTTTACTAATCCTTTCTCTTGTTACTTTCAGACCCAAACATGAGTACAATAAAAACTATATATCATATATTATATTTAAGAATAGTTCTACCTGGGCTTTAAAAGACATATTTTTGTTGCATAGTCAATATGAATAGTCTGAGGAAATAATATTTCTCGATATTTTTTTCTTTTCTTCAAAGTTTAAAATCCTGTTGAAAAAGAATACATCAGGCTTGTACATACATCATTTTTCTACAACATATCACATTTGCAATTATATTTCCCCAACAATATCACAAATTTAATTAAAAATAGAGAACTTTCGATGGCATATATATATTTTGTAGTACCTATGGATTCTGGTTTCAGGATCGAATTGGCTTCTTATATGCTCTATATTATTATTCCATTATTTTTTATATTATATCATTATAGGTTATCATTAGGAGTTTAATAATTGACTAAATAAAACAGGTTAGTTAAATCAACTAACAAATGCATGTTCTTCTGAGATAAATGCCAGCATGTTGTATAATATCTTTTTTATTTTGGCTTCTTTTTATTGTTCCTTTCTTGGTGGGGCTATGACTGCTAGTTCAGCAATAGGCCATTCCTTTGGGTAAGCGATGGTTTTGATGTGTTCTTAGATACAGTTTGCGAGCATTTTATTGAGTATTTTTGCATAGATATTCATAAGGGAGATTGGTCTGAAGTTCTCTTTCATTGTTGCCTCTTTGTGTGGTTTTGGTATCAGTGTAACTATGGCTTCATAGAACGAATTAGGTAGTATTCCCTCTATTTCTATTTTGCGAAGTAGTTTGAATACTGTTGATATTAGGTCTTCTTTGAAGGTCTGATAGAATTCTGCACTAAAACAATCTGGTCCTGGGCTTTTTTTTGTTTGGGAGACTTTTAATGACTGCTTCTACTTCTTTAGGGGATATGTGACTGTTTAGATGGTTTACCTGATTGTGATTTAACTTTGGTAGCTGGTATCTGTCTAGAAAATTTTCCATTTCATCCAGATTTTCCAGTTTGGTTGAATATAAGCTTTTGTAGTAGGATCGGTGATTTTTTAAATATCCTTGGTTTCTGCCGGTTTTCATTTCTGATTTTGTTAGTTGGGATACTGTCTCTGTGCCCTAGGGTTAGTCTGGCTAAGGGCTTGTCTATCCTGTTGGTTTTCTCAAAGAACAAGCTCCTGGTATTGTTGATTCATTATATAGTTCTCTTTGTTTCTACTTGGTTATTTTCAGCCCTGAGTTTGATTATTTCTTGCTGTCTACTCCTCTTGGGTGTATTTGCTTCTTTTTGTTCTAGAGATTTCAGATGTGCTATTAACTGCTAGTATATGTTCTCTCCAGTTTCCTTTTGTGTACACTCAGAGCTATGAGTTTTTTTCTTATCACTGCTTTCATTTGTCCCATAAGTGTGGGTATGTTGTACCTTCATTTTCATTAAATTCTAAAAATGTCTTTAATTTCTTTCGTTATTTTTTTCTAACCAAGTTATCATTGAGTAGGGCATTGTTCAACTTCCATGTGTATGTGGGCTTTCTGTTGTTTTTATTGTTATTGAAGACCAGCCTTTATCCATGGTGATCTGATAGGATGCAAAGGATTATTTCAATTTCTTACATCTGTTGAGACTCATTTTGTTTCCAATTATATGGTCAATTTTGAAGAAGATACCATGAGTTGCTGAGCAGAAGTTATATTCTTTTGTTTTAGGATGAAATGTTCTGTAGATATCTGTTAAGTCCAATTGGGTCATAACTGTTAGTTTTACTGTGTTTCTGTTTACTTTCTGTTTCAATGATCTGTCCATTGATGAGAGTAGGGTGTTGTAGTCCCCCACTTTGAGCTTTAGTAACATATTTTTTTTACAAATGTGAGTGCCTTTTCATTTGGGGCATAAAATCTTCAGAATTGAGAGTTCATCTTGGTAGATATTTCCTTTGATGTGTATGAAGTGTCCTTCCTTATCTGTTTTGATAACTTGTGGTTGAAAGTCGATTTTATTCAATATTAGAATGGCTACTAAAGATTGTTTCTTGGGATCATTTGTTTGGAAAAAAATTGCAAGCTTTTACTCTGTGGTAGTGTCTGTCTTTGACACTGAGGTATATTTCCTGTATGCAGCAGAACACTGGGTCCTGTTTACTTATCTAGTCTGTTAGTCTGTCTTTTTATTGGGGAACTGAATCCATTGATGTTAAGAGATATTACAGAATAGTGATTGTCACTTCCTGTACTTTTTGTTGTTAAAATATGATTGTGTGGCTCTCTTCTTTTGGGTTTGTTGTAAGAAGATTAATTTTTTTTCCTTTTTTTAAGGTGTAGTCCCTCCTTGTGTTGGAGTTTTCCATCTGTTATCCTTTGTATGGCTGGATTTGTGGAAAGATATTGTGTAAATTTGATTTTGTCATGGAATATCTTGGCTTCTCCATCCATGGTAATTGGGAGTTTTTCTGGGTACAATAGCCTAGGCTGGCATTTGTGTTCTGTTATGGTCTGTATGGCATCTACCCAGGATCTTCTAGCTTTAATTGTCTCTGTTGAGAAGTCTGGTGTAAATCTGATAGGTCTACTTTTATATGTTACTTGACCATTTTCCCTTACTGCTTTTAATAATCTTTCTTTGTTTTGTGCATTTGGTGTTTTGACTACTGTGTGATGGGAGAAATTTTTTTTCTGGTCAATGTATTTGGAGTTCTGTAGGCTTCTTGTATGTTTATGGCATCTCTTTCTTCAGGTTAGGGAAGTTTTCTTCTACAATTTTGTAGAAGATATTTTCTAGCCCTTTAAGTTGGGAATCTTCACTCTCTTCTATACCTATTATCCTTAGGTTTTGTCTTCTCATTGTGTCCTAGATTTCCTGGATGTTTTGGGTTAGGAGTTCTTTGAATTTTGCATTTTCTTTGACAGTTGTGTCAATGTTTTCCATGGTATCTTCTGTACCTGAGATTCTCTCTTCTATCTCTTGTATTCTGTTGATGATGTTTGTGTCTATGTCTTCTGATCTCTTTCCTAGGTTTTCTATCTCCATGGTTGTCTCTCTTTGTGATTTCTTTATTGTTTTTAATTCCATTTTTAGATCCTAGATGTATTTGTTCAATTCCCTCACCTGTTTGGTTGTGTTTTCCTGTAATTCTTTAAGGAATTTTTGTGTTTCCTCTTTAAGGGCTTCTACCTATTTACCTTTGTTCCCCTGTATTTCTTTAAGGGAATTATTTATGTCCTTCTTAAAGTTCTCTATCATCATCATGAGGTGTGATTTTTTTGTCCGAGTCTTGCTTTTCCAGTATGTTGAGTTGTCCAGAACTTGTTATGCTGGGAGAACTGGGTTCTGATGATGCCAAGTAGCCTTGGTTTCTGTTGCTTATATTCTTGAACTTGCCTCTTGCCATCTATTTATCTCTAGAGGTAGCTGGTCATGCTATCTCTGACCTTGGCTTGTCCCTCCTGTATACCTGTATGTCAGCACTCCTTGGTCCCTGTATCTTGAAGACTCTGGGCTGGTCCATCTTAGGCCAGGAATTTAAGCTGAAATGGTGGTCTCACCTGTGCCCTCAAGTGTGTCAGCACTCTTGGAAGACCAGCTCTCTCCAGGTGGTATTTGTGTATGGAGCTGTGGCACAGGGTCAGCTACAGGCGCAGATGGAAACGAGAAGGATCCTGCCCCAGGCTGCTCCTTGATTCCTGTGTCCTAAGGTCTCCAGGCAGGTCCCTAGGAGCAGAAGTGGTGGTCTTACCTGTGCTCACAGGTGTGTCAGCACTCTTGGAAGACCAGCTTTCTCCAGGCAGGATTTGGGTACGGAGAGCTGTGGCACAGGGTCTACTCCAGGGTGCTGTTGTAAACCAGATGAAAGGACAAACCTTTTAAACCAAAATGAATCCTGTCTATAAGAAATGCAGGCTAGAGATAGAGCAGAGATTGAGGAAATGGCCAACCAAAAACCAACCCAACTTGAGACTCATCCCATAAACAAGTACCAATTCCTGACACTACTAATGATACTCTGTTATGCTTACAGTCTAGAGTCTAGCATGGGTGTCCTCTGAAAGGCTCCACCTAGTAGCCAACTCAGACAGAAGCAGACACCCACAGCCAAACAGTGAATGGAGCCTGGGGACACTTATGGAAGAATAGGAGGAAGGATTGCATGGCCCAAAAAGGATAGGAACTCCAGAAAGACCAACAGAGGCAACTACCCTGGACCCTTGGGGCTCTCAGAGTCTAAATCACCAACCAAGGAACATGTATAGGCTGGACCTAGGACTGTGTCACAAATGTACAACTTAGTCTTCATGTTGATCTTGAATAACTGGAACCAGAGCTATCCCAAAGCTGTTGCCTATCCCTAGGGTATGTTCTTCTAGCTGGACTGCATTGTCTGACCTCGTGGGGAAGGATTACCTAACCCTGTAAAACTTGATATACCAGGATTGGGAAGTACTCCCACTCACTCATAGGAGAAAAGGAGGAGCCAATGGGGAAAGGATTGAGGGAGGGATTGGTGGGGAGGGGGCAGTGAGTAGGATTTAAAGTGAATAAGTAAAATTTTAATTGATTAGTTTAAAAGATTCTCTGGGGAATTATCAGCTTAGAAAAAAAAAAAAGAACTAATGTAACAAATTTCCAACAGGTGTTCTTCACATTGTGTTCCCATGTATCATTTCCAAGCAGACAGCTCCCCCAGGTTTGAGGCTGTCTGACAATAAATGCGGTAAGTTTAAAACCACTGTGTTCCTTTCCTGGGAGTTACAGATTGTGCATAACACTAATCCCTGTGGCTGCTATAGCTGCATGGTACCCTGCTTTTGCTTCATTTGCACCTCTCCATTCTGACACCCCTTGCGTTCCAGCAAGACAAGGCTCAGCTGGACCCACTGCAGTTGGTGTTCAACAACAGTGAATACAATAGAAAAATACTAACTTATAATTAATTAAAGAGAATGTAGTTTACCTGTGATATAATGAAGAGAGTATGGCCAGTCAGAAGATAATCAAACATTGTGCTTTACTTCAATCTTCAATATCAATCAAGCCCCTTTGGTTCCTATTTATTTGTGTCTATAATGTACAAACCCAAAAAGATTAACAAGGCTACAGAAAAATGAGAAATTGGTCGAGAAAAAGTAGCCATTAAGAAATAGTACCAAGATCTATTGTTTCATTCCCTTCACATTTCTGTTTTATACCCATTGGTGTGACACATATTTCTTTTTGCTTTTGTACTATAATTCATCTTCCAGTGGATGACTGGTTGGGAGAAAGTGGCTTCAATTTATTTCTTCCCTGCTCACTATGTCTTTATATTTATTTGGCTTTTTGTTAAAGTTTTTTGGTTACACTTTCAAAAGCCAATAGAAATTCTGACTGTGTAAAAATAATTTGAAGACTATTAGGAAAGGAAAATTTAAAAGAAATATTTAAAGAAATATGTACTTTGAGCTATATGAACACAAACTATGAAATCTGAAATAAAACATATTAAAGTATTATTAATCCTATATTACATAGTGTCGGTTAAATTATCCATGAGGAGTATAGGCAATATCTCTCCGTACTTATTTTTCTTTGCTATGATTTTCTTTTACCACGATTTCCTCATGTTGTCCTTGACTTAATTCCATCCTGTATTTCCTTTGTCCCAACCTAGCCGATTGACTTTCTTAATTCTGAGAAACAAGATACATTTTCTTTTTCATTGCTTTCTGCTTTTCCCATTGTTTCACACGCTCACTGCAAACTGATCACCCATGTGTTGATGTCTTGTTTACAGAGTTTCTTCCTGGCATTTCAAGAAAATCTACCAGTAGTCTGGCTGGAGATGGGAGGTAAATGCTCTGTAGTCCAAATCTTTTGATGTGATAAGATCTACTTTACTCCAGGCCACGCCATCTGCTCATAGCCTATATAAAGAAAGAACATGGAAGAAGGAACCTTGCTCCTTTTTCCTGTTTTCTCTCTGTTGTTCTTGCTCTCACTTTCTCTCTATCAAGTCCATTCTTTCAGTGGCAACAAGGCTGACTTTTGAGATTCTGGTGTATACTGAAAACCACTTGAGATAAGCAGCCTCATGGACTGATCAACTATTTGACTCTTAGAAACTTCCATTGATAGACAGCCAGTGCTGGATTAGCTGGACCATAAACTATAAGCTCTTCTAATAAATCTTGAAATATAGATGATAGATGAGAGAGAGAGAGAGAGAGAGAGAGAGAGCGGGGGGGAGAGATAGAGAATTCATTTTATAAGTTGTTACTCTAAAGAATCCTGACTAAAACACATTTCAAATAGTCAAGTATATGCCACATTTAATAAAATTAAGGTTTAACTGTTGTATTGAACTATTAAAATGATCTTCATTCAAAGCTATGCTAGTCAAAATGGTAGACATATTGATTATAAATTATGAAACTCACAACATATCCTGATCTTTCATATAAAAACACAGCTCTTTGCACACATAGTATTATAGAATAGTACATCAGAGCTTCTCAATTCTATATAATTCCTAAAACATACTGATCACTTTTGTCTATCTTGTCCCACTTGTGAAAGCCACCAGTCTCCTCTTCTATGAGACCAACAATTTTAGGTCCTGCATATGAGTGAAATCATATGGCACTTGTATTTCTGTGTCTATATTAGTTCACATAGCATAATTATGAACCACTTTCATCTTCATAAGTGAGTATGTATAACAGCATTCATTTTTAAATAGCTGAGTAAAGTTCCATTTTACATATAGAGCACACTTTACTAATCTTTTTATTAGTTGATCTCATGGCTATTGTAAACAGCACTGCAGAGAACAATGAAACATAGACAACTCTTTGACTTCCTGATATCATTTAATTTAAATAAATTCTCAACAGTCAAATTGTTGAATTTTAGCTTTGATTTTCTGAGGTACCTCCATTATTGTTTCCATAATAGCAGTGTTATTTTATTCTATCACAGTGTTATTTTATTCTATCATAGCTTTAAAGCACAGAGAGGCAAATAACGACAATAGCAGCAATCACAACAGCAATAACAGCAACAGCAGCAGCAACAATGGCAACAACAACAGGAACCTTCTGGATTTTATGAATTTGTCCCAGTATAATATAAAAAATATAGTCAGCACTGACCAAAACTTAGTTCATCCAGCAATATAGACATGAAGTCTCGCAGATCCTTCTATACGCTTAGGTGGTCTGTACTCACAGCTCAAAGTCAATGAATCAAACTCAAAATGCACCCTTTCCATGTTATTACTCAAAACTGTCTGCTATTATTTGTGCCAAATACCTATGCACTAGACCTTCTCTAGCCTTTTTAAAGCTTAAGTGTTTACATGTTCTGATCATGGACACATATTCCACACATAAAATCCATGAGAAGAAAAAAATGATCCTTTGGTAGTTTTCTGCAAACACTCCTCAGCAAGCTAGAGATTCTGCCCATGGAAGATAGTCAATAAGTCGATTTGTTGATGTTTGTTTGCAATATGACCGATGACTACATAAATAGCTAAAAGCAAAGAGAAATTATTCCTATATTATGTGGGGTGTTATTAAAGGGACTTTTAAACATTCATAAAATCCAGAAGGTTCCTGTTGTTGTTGCTGTTGTTGCTGCTGCTGTTGCTGTTATTGATGCTGTGATTGCTGCTATTGTCGTTATTTGCCTCTCTGTGCTTTAAAGAATAAATAAAAACTTCAAAATAATATTTATGAAGATGTTAGCTTTAAAACAAAATTTGTTTGCATAAAATATACTTGTGGGATACATGTTAAATAAAATGCTTAAAACTGGCTTTACTTTCAATTCACGGAGATAACCAAATGGCATTACCTACAACAATGTCTTTTATGAAGATAATATTAGAGTAATAAATGAAGGGATTTTTTGCATCTGATATGAATTTAACTTTGATTATTTTTAGGTATTGTTAATATTTTCATACAACTAGAAAGATAAATTACAAAGTCATAAAATAATACTTATAGGCAAGATGGATGGAGAAGGAAGGCGGGAGGGATGAAGGGAGTGAGGAAGGAAGGAAGAAAAAAGGGCAGGTGGAGTGGAGGGAAAGGAGAGAGAAGTGAGAAATAACAAATGACAGATTCACAGAGAGATGATAGATAGGGAGGTAGTACACTGGGGGAGAAAAAGACATCTTCCAAAGGTATTAGCAGCATGCCCTAATTTTAACTTTCCATTAGGGAAAAAAAAAAGAGCCTCTCCCACAAACAAAGCAATCTCAGACCTGACTCATCTGCATGCTAATGGGAAAAATATTTTAATTTTACCAGTGTCTATTACAGACTAGATATGAGCAAATCCCTGCTATTTCAGAAATAGTCGTTAGAATTTAATATTCCTGGCTACTGCATTCATAGCCTGAATATTTTAATACATAGGAGGAAATAACTCTGCAAGAGAAAAATGGTTGAAAATGCTACATTTAATTAATGCCCAGGGGAAACCATAAAAAAGAAAAAGTCACAGTTGTCACTCTCTAATTTTAAGCACTGCTTACCAGATTTATTTACATGGCCTGCTCCAGCCTCCCACTCCCTAACTTGTCAGTGGCAGAAAAGTTCTGTGTAAAACAGATCCAGGGCTTCTAGAACATGCTGAAGAATAGGACAAAAAGAGATGGGAAAAAGCTGGAGCCTAAAGCAGCTAAATGTTGAGGCTCAGACCAGATGATCTGTTATAAGCACCTGCTCATCAAAGCAGATATAAAGGAGAGTACCTGCTTAAACTGGTCACAAGTGTCTATATTATGGAAGGCAGAGGCCTTCCATATGGCTAATATAATATGGTATATATTGGCTGCCATAGAAGGTTTTAGTCAAAGCTATGTTAAAGCTAGGCTTTTTAATTTGTTTTTTCCATTTTAATGAGTCTGTATGCTAGGAAAAAAAAGAGAGAGAGAGTGAAAGTAAAAAGACAGGACATTCTCCACTTTGGCCTTACTACATTCATGGAAAAGGCAAGTCTGTTGATGACTGGCTTGGGCTGAATGGGTGTGAGCCTGTGTTTTCTAGAGGGAGAAATTACTCTGGAACACACAGATTCTTCAGGAAGTGACTCTATGAAGGAAGGAGACAGACTATGATGGGTTTGGTGGGCTAAGTGCCTTTTGCAAATGCTACTCCACTTGATACATATGATAATTAAATAAGTCAAAGTTAATACCTATTTACTATGTATAATTCTTACAGGAACAATTGCCAAACTGGATTCTGAACCAAGTTTCACTCTAGTCTATCCAAACCTAATGATGTTTCATTGTGACATGTCTTGTGGAGTGCAGTCAAGACTGTGACAATAACCATCATTTGATCATTGCTCACCCTTTAGTCTGTCAACCATGTTAAATCATTGTTTTAGATTTTCATAGATAGGATTAAAAGTGAACCTCCAAGTCATTATATGATGCCACTGTGTTTTGTTTCCTGTTTTGTTTGGCCCTTTTTATTTGTTTGTTTGTTTGTTTGTTTGAGACAAAGTCTCACTGTATTATGGAGTCTACCCTAGAACTCACAATCCTCTTGTCTCAGTCTTCTTGGTGGTGAGATTATAGGCGTATGTCACCACTCCCAGCTCTGATGCAATCCTTGACCTTCATTTGTTGTATGTGCATGTTTCCAGGACTTCTGAATGTTTCACCACATTAAGAATAAGGTAGTAAGGTAGGGATATAAGGGAAACTAAATGCAGTGTACTGTATCTTCTCTTCTACTTCCTGGAGTTCATGGTTTCTGAGTGTTCAGGATGTGACTTTATTTGGAAATATCATTTCTGTAGATGTAAAGAGGTTAAAATTGTGTTATGCAAGATTTCTGAAGCCCTCATCCAACAAGACTATTGTTCTAAACACTGGGAGAGGAGGTACAGAGGCTATGGCACAGAGTAAAGACAAAAGACAGAGACAGAAACCAGTGCATAGCTACTCTAAGATTAGAAAGATCAAAGCTTGCTTCAGCCCAGAAGCTCTCAAGAGGCAGGTAGGGGGTCCACCCACAAAACACAAAAGAGGTTACCCTACCCACACTTACTTTCAACTTTCTGAATCATGCAGTGATAAGTTTCCATTGTTTTAAGCTTTTGTGGCTTGGTAATCTGTTCTGGCAATCCTAGGAAACTCATATAATGGATTGACTATATTTCCTGGAATGCTCATTCCAGATACTCTCTGAGTCCATCCTATTCTCTCTCACACTTAGCCAAAAACCATAACTTTCCTTCCATGTCAAAGTATTCAAAACATTTTGCATTTGTGCCCTCCAAATATCCTGGTGAAAGGTAAGCTCCATTGAGCTAAGAGGTAAATCCTCTGGAGAAGCATTTAGGGGGTAAGGACTATGCTTTATGCAGGGGCTGGAGGGAGCTAGGTTCAGTCACTTTATTGCAGCTATTGGGTATTGTATGCCATATGATCTATGAGAAATGAGTCTTCACTGGGCCCCAAACCTGCTAGCCTCACATTTTTGGAGCTCCCACTTTCTAGAATTGTGAGCAGTAAACCTGTTGTGCAAAAATTTTGTGTATGATGGTTTCCATTTCAGTAGAGTAGGCTAGGCCCTTTTGTTTGGCTTCCTGTCCAAATCTTTCTCTGCACTTGAATTTCAAAAGCCCTTGTCTTGTCTGATTTTGTCTTACCTCCTTGCAGATCTCTTAAAGATATTTGACCTCTGGATTTATTTCTGCAAAATCTCAATTTTTCATGATCAAAAGAGATAAGAGATGGGTGTAAAGCTGAAAATTCTTCTGAACTGAAAGCTCAGGATGTCAGCAGAATGATGATAGGGTTTCAGCCAGCTCTAGAAAGTCTCTTTGCAACACTGAGAAAGAAAGAGCTTTAACCAGTTCTGAATCCTTTTGGGATGTTCAGCACCTAGACCAATGGCCCTCCTTCCTGCTGTTTTATAGCTCAATGACTGAAGTGATGGTCAATGCCAGATCAAATACTGGAAAGAGTGATTATCAGAGTTGTAGACAAACTGATCCTTTTGGCTTTTCATGAAATCATATTTTAAAATGAGCCAGATATCCCTGCTGTTTGTCAAAGGAACCTGTCCGATAGATGGGCATTGAGAGGGTTTGTCAGTGTGTTTTAGGGTAGCATGGGGCATAGATCATATGCCATCAGCACTGCAGGGCCTGGAGCCTACACTAGAGGAGTCACAGAGTATTCCACAGTTAGGGACAATACAAGACACTCCCTTGTTTATAATAACAGTAATTTTTACATGAAAACCAGGATGCAGTATCTAACAGCTAAAGTTCATATGTGGGAACAATGAAATAGCATTTGAATTTAAGATTGTCCTAGAAAATATGACATAGAAAGCTGTGTGAACTGCTGGGTGCCATGGAAACTAAGAGAGAAAGGCAAAAAGTCAAGTATAATTTTCTTATATTTTCAAAAACTTGAGTGATAAACAGAACTATAAACTGTATCAAGTGTTTAAATTAACTTTCATCCCACAGCACTGACAAGCTTTTTTGTTAATGTTAGTAGATGTCATACAGTCAATACCATTTTTATTTATATTTTAGATTGATATTTTCAAATTACAAATGTTGCAGAGTTATCTGTGTTCTACTACCAGTTACCTGGTGCCACTGTTATTCAATTCAGATTTCTGATCATTACAACAGCAATAATATTAGTCACTGTTAGCAATATGTGCCCTCTGTACTGTACTCTACTGTACTAACAGCACTGTATGTACTCTGTACCAAGGAGATAATGCTTGCATTGTGGCTTCCACATATGTTGTATCATCTAATCTCCCAATAATATGTGATTTATGCAAATTTAACTCTTATTTTGTATATATAAATCTAAGCCCAAAGCTATGTAGCTAGGAAAATCACAAAGCTTGTGTGTAAACCCAGAGAATGGTAAGTCAGAAGTCTGCTCACTGGGAGAGCCCTGAAGCTAGATCTCAACACTTCTCCTAGACTGATAACATAAATGAGATCCACCCTCAAATTCGAGTTCCAAGGACTCTTGTCTCTTCTTTCTTTCCCCACAGAAGCAGCTAGAGGAAGTGGATTGGAAAGCAGGGAACAATCAGGTCAACTCAGGATGTGCATTCATTTTCGGGAGAGAGTGAGTGTCTTCATCTTATTTGATTGTGAGATCATTAAAAACAACCATGAGAAGATAATATTAAAATGAAATCGCATTTAACGGTATGCTATATTACCTTTTATAAAAATGAAAGTATTAAACAGACTTGGGCCGCAGACATTTTTACTCTTAATGATGGTAGTTTGTTTACATGTAGTCAAATATGTATCAAATTTGGTCTACTTTAGAGATGTGCTGTGACCCACCCATACATGTATTATGGAGGTTTTCATTTTATGAACAAGACATTATAGCTGTGAAAAAGAATTAGTCAATTTTTACTTGCATTTTTATAGAATCCATCCTATTTTATTCATTTGCCATACTCTAAATATATATGTATATATATTTATGGAACTGTATTAAGAACAGTATGTGGTTAGTTCTTGACAAAGGACAGTTTGACTGATTAAAAAGCAGGCTCTTGCACTTAAATATGTAGCAGTTACCATGGAAACAATTCTACTTTGACTGGGAGCATATCTTGTTTTAAGGAGAGCAGCCTGTTGTTATGGCAATGAGAGCTTGAGCAGTTGCCCCCCAAAGAAGACCAACACTGGAGAGATGGAAAGGTTGTCAGCTACATGAAATACATGATTGCCAGTGCACTTTTCTGGGAGCTTACAGAAACCGCAGCTGCTAGAGACAATAGGTACCAATTTAGGAGCCCAGGGAAGAGCTCATGCCCTCTGTTCCTTCCCTGATTTATTTTTAACTACTGCACAATGAATAATAATAGTTAGGGATTGTGTTTCAAATTCTGTTCACTGAAGGCAAGGAATTCAAATTGTCATTTCTATAGCAACCATGTGTAATATTTGCTTAAGATTGCAATATAAAATATCCCTGAAACCGTAAAGAAGTTACCAATTTTATTTAATGCATGAGATGATCTTAATGATGAGAGTCAAAATTTAAAGAATGCTTGCTCCATGATAGATGTCACTTTAAAATTTGGGGTATGTTTGTTTATTTTTTTAAGAATTTTATTTTTCCTTAAAACTTCATCTATGAGCATTGGATCCACACCATTTTCCCTCTCTGTCTCCCTCTCACCTCTAATTCCTCCTATGTCCCCTCCCAAATTTATGATCTCTTCTTCTTCAATTATTATCATTGCACGTATATAGATGTATATATGTGCATATATTTGCACACACATGATATATATATTCATTCTGCTGTGTCCAGAGCTGACCACTTGGGATTGGACAATCTAAGTGGTAGCTCTTCCCTAGAGGAGACTGTCTCTCTCACAGCAGGCATTGACCAACTTTAGTTCTTCATCTATGGGCAGGAAGATACTGAATTTCCCTTCTCCTCAGTCCTGTCCAGGCAGTCATATTGTTAAGAGTTCATGGACACAGCTTCTGTGTCCTATGTAGAAGACACTATCTTACAGCATATATTCTGATATTCTGGCTCTTAATAATCTTTCCAACTCTCTTCCAAGATTTTCCCGGAGTATTAGATACAAAAGTTGCAAAACATTTTTATTGCATACACACTTCAAATTCTCATAATATTTATTTTAATTAGGGAACATTGGAGTTGCTATTCAACAGAAAAGAATCCCCAGACTTGAAGTGATAATGTACCCAAAATCTCAACAAAGTGATCTAATAAGGAAGAACTCTTGACCGCTTTCTTATGCACAAATCATATTATAGAAGACTTTTATTTGCTTATATTAGTACTAAATATCAACTATAACTTAAAATACAAAATTATACTATCTAAAGTTTTTCCAAAGAGGAGTACAAGTTTTAGTCAGTAACTGACAATATAAGCTTGAACTTAACCAAAGGAAAATATGTCTTTTCTCAACAATGACCTTATCATGATAGTGTAGCAACTCCTACAAATAATTAATCATTTAAAAGCTTAGGGTCGTTTCTGCAGCTTTGACAGCCTTATCTGGAAATGGTGAAGTTCCTGAGGAGTTATTCTAAATAAAAGTCTAAGATATAAATGCAAATATAAGAATTGCAACTAACAGATCTGCGTGATTTGACCCTAATTAGAATTGCAAAGTATTTCATTTCAGGGGCTTAAGGTTTTTCTCATCAGAATTCTTCAGCCGCCCAAGCTAAACCCAGTCCTCCTCCTCTTTTATATGTTGCAGATGAATCATGAGCTCATCTTGGTTCAGTCTCGTGGGCAAAAGTTATGTAAGTGTTTCAATATCACAAAATGTTCATTCCACTCTGTGTTGTTGAAAAGCTTGTGTTGTTGAGAAAAACCCGTCTTCTTTCCTCTTATTTTGGCTCCAGATCTATGCAAGTAAATTTTTAATAAGTAGTTTCCAAAAGGATAGTGATTGACCTGATAAAGCATGGCAGGATAAAAATAAGGGCAGTAAATATTTTCTAAACGTGATATAAAAATTCCCTTTTCAATTAGAAAGCTATCATCAACATGCTATTCATGTTTCCCTGGAGACCCTGAACAGTGAACTGGGGCAAACAGGATGTTTAGCAGAAGGCTAGCAATTGTCCTTTCCCTATTAATGTTCAAAACACTTAATAGGTGATATTAAGACATTCTTAAATAAAGAACACTGCAAATAGTAATTTGCTTAAGTAGCAGTGTGACTTACTCTGTTAGCTAGTGCTTTTCCCAGGCCAGTTCCTGGGTACCTTGCCAACACAGATGTCACAATAGGTTCTGACTCTCCTGCCTTCTGCAAGGACAAAATTCTGCAGACTCTTTCCAAACCCAGCTTGCCCCTTCATTAGTAACTGTTCACAGAACTTCTATCCTCTGATTTCCCTGAGGAATTTAGTTTACATTCACATAGATTCAGGTCCAGTTCACTGATGAATCATGTCTAACTTAACTTTAGTATTTCTTCTTCAAGAAGGAGCTGAAAATTTCCTTCAAAGAATGCATTGCTTTTAAATAAAAAAGATCATATAATTATTAGCAGGCTAAGAATATGGAACTAGACCTCAGGGAGAAAGCAATATTACTGTGTCAAGACTGACAATGAATGTTTATTTTATTTTGTACTAGAATGCATTATATATTTGTCCAAGTAGAAATCAGTTTTCAAGGTAAGTCTATTCCAATGGCACAGATAACAAGTAAATGGAGGAGAAAAAAAATAACCTACCAGACTAATCAAAGTGATATGCAAATTACTAAGTAACAGAGCTGAGATGTGTGCACAGGTCTCACTAAAAGCATCCTGCTCAGCTCCCTGGAGCAAAACACCTCCTAAAATGTTTAAGGTGTTTTAGGAAGAAAATTGTTCTGTTATGGAAAGCACAATTCACCTAATACACTTAGTTGTCTTAATAATTCTGCACCATTTTTTTCTGAGTTGCCTCAGGACAAAAACAGTATTAAATAAAAGCTTCATTATTTGGTGGATCTGAGGAATTATTCTTCCTTGATCCACAAGCATTTTTATGTGCTACCTTGTATTCTGATGCTTAACAGGTTTCTCCAAGTTCTGTACCGTCCCCAACTTACTTACTTCATCCCCATCTTTCTCTCACCACTTTCTTTGTGGGTTAACCTTTTGTCTTTTTTACTTTTCTTCTCTATTCCTTTGCTTCCTCTTTTTTCTCTCTTCTCCTTTCAATTGTTAGCAGTGGAAACACACAAAATGTATAATGTATTCGTCAGAGTCCCTGCCTCTTCATTAAAAAACAAGAACAACAACAACAACGAAAATCTTTTCTTCTCCCCTCTTTAACTCATTGCAAGGTGTGCTTGCCATCATATGTAAACAGATACAATTTTTAAATGATGTATTTTTCCTACAGAAACCTCTTCTGTGTATGATACATGATTGAAAATCACATGCAATAGTTTTAGAATATACTCTGGCTATCCTTCCTCAATCATCAATATTTATTTAGCCTCTGATGAGAAGGCTCTGGGCAGGACTTTGGGTTCTTCACAGATGACATTAGTCCATGCTGTTGAAGACTGCATATCCCGGGGAGTTAAAGAGGGAAAAAAAGCCCTATCCCTGTAATGAGGCTCATCAAACAGGGAAATCCAGAGAGTTCTATGGGAACACCTGGAGGAGTTGGTTTTCTAGATAATAAGGAATAGCAAATTATTATTACTTGTTTCTAATGTGTTTGCCTGTTTTCCTGGCATCAATGTATGTGCAACACATATGTACAGGGTGTTTGTGAAGGTCAGAAAAGGACATCAAAGCCCCAGGAACTATGTTTATAAGGGTTTGTGAGTCACCTGTAAAAAAACCAAAGCCCATTTCTCTGGAAGAACAAGTGCTCTTAACAACTTGATCAAATCCCTCGGCACTTGTAAGTGAAGTTTAGACCATGTCTTCTTTAAAAGGTAGGAAAGGTAAGAGTACCCCAAAGAAAGAAGGACAAATGAATTTTTGGAAATCAAACCTTCAGGTGCAAACACTTGGGCACATTGTGAGGAAACCTTGAAAAGCTAGATCATATTCTTGGTGACTGTGAGACTGAAGAAACATGCTGAGAAAAAATAATATGCCAAAACCACTGGGTAATGAAATAGGAATACAAGCTCTTATACTTACATTAAAGAATCCTCTGTGGAAATAATGAGAAAAGATGTAAAATAATGAGAAAAAATGTAAAAGATAGATTGATAGAAGATAGATCATAAAGAAGATAGATGGTAAATAAATAAGTAGATAGATGATAGATAGGTGAAGTATAGACTAGATAGATAGATAGATAGATAGATAGATAGATAGATAGATAGATGATAGATGACAGAAATGGAATAGACATAGAAGATAGATAAATAGATAAATGATAGATAGATAGATAGATAGATAGATAGATAGATAGATAGATAGATAGATAAACAGAAAGATAGAAGAGAAGGAGGAGCAATTTAATGATGTACATTTGGGGGGAAAGAAGAGAAACAATGCTGTTACTGGAGAATGGGATTCTGGTTTCATAAGTAAGACATCTGTTCTGCTGTGGAGTACGAGCATTGATGCAGAGATTTCAAGCAGATGGTAAATGCTTTTCTGCAGGCAGAAGAGTCACTCAGAGTCAGACATTAGATTATCTCTTCTAACAGCATGATACAGTAAAAAAGCTGTACCTGTGTGCCTTCATGGAGGACATAGCCTGGAGTTTGGAATTCATTCATTTTAGATGATTCACACTTTACCATCTTCTGCTACGATGTTAAAGATTAGAAAATACGTGATTTCGTGGAGGAAATGATTTAGTGGTTCAGATTCCAGACAGCAGGGAGAGGCAGGAAGCATCCCGCCTTGCTGATCACTAACTCCTATGTACCAGAAATCCTGTGCTAACTCCACAGCTGCCATTGATCATTGATAAATGAATAATGATGGATGACATTGTTTAAGGATAACTTGTTCCCTGCCTCCAGAGCACAACTCCTACTAAGTCTTTACTGCCTCTTCATATCCTCTCCAGAGACAAACTGACTGACTTATGTTGGGTTTTGAAAAAAAAACTAGTCAGGGGATGCCCATTCCTTGTTTTTTTTTTTTTTATTTACCAATGGATATCAGCTACAGCCTCATATATTTAAAGTATGTCCTTGTAAAGATAAATAACAATGCTCAGTCATGAATTTCAGTTTTATCAGACACAAGTGAGATATTGGGAAAGTTCCAGTTCATAACTTAATATAAGATCTTGAAAATAAGATATTGTACTTTTCTAAGGCTATGAATGTAGCCCAGTAGTGGAGCCTTTGCCAAGTACACCATTCATATAGTAGACATATACTGAGATGGGGTTTGTATCTGTCTTCCACCACTATTCTACCTTTTGTTCACCAATAGTCATTACTGACCCAATTACCAGTGCCAGAACATGGTTTGGGCTGGTTTGGAACTTTATGGAAATGAAATCATAGGGTTAAGTGCAGAGATTTGCCTTACAATGATATTTATAAACAATGTGTATATGGTGGAGAACTGAAAAGTTACATATCATAACTACCATATTGGCTACATCCCAGCTAGGATGCTGAAGAAGACTCATATCTTGCTTATATCTACATTAGCTTCTAAAAGGGCATTCCTCCTTGAGGATTATTTTAGTTTCCCCAAGTAATTGGTCCACAAACTCAGCCAAAGAAGACTTTATCACTAAAGGAGAAAGATATGTTCTCAAAAGCCAAGCCTAAGAGACAGATCGATGCCCAAGTAGTTTATTCAGGAGGAATTCCTGTGGGCAGGAGACACACAGGAAAGGCCCTGGCAAGGTTGTGTTATCAAGAAGACTACTTGTGGTATAGGGCCTAGAGCCCATCTGTAGCAAAGCCGTCACAGTGACTTCAGAATGCACTTTTGGGATTCCCCAGCAGGCATGTTAATTATGGGCTCCTTTTCCTAGGAATGTCCCCTGGGATGTTTGCGCTTCCATATTACTGGAAGCAAAATGCTTGTGTGGTTCAGAGGGAGGGAATGGGGGAAGCATCCCTGAGATGAGACATTGAGATACTCAGCAGGATGTGTCCTGAATCACTTATGGAATGGCCTGCTCCAACCATAGCCAGAATCCCAGGTGATACTGGGAGAAAGGAGACAAGCCACAGAAGGAATCCAGCTGTCCTTTTATTCTGTAGACATAATGAGATATTTAGAGATTTACTTCAGCATATCAAGTGGTAAAAAATTTTATAGCTATGGATATAAAATTTAAGCCATAAATTATGAAAACAAAAACACAGTCAGTATGCTTGAAAAAAAAGCTAAAGTTATAAAATAAACATCAATGTTGTTTTCATTGAATAGAATTATCTGTTTTTATCAGATGAATACTATGTATTTTACTTGTGTTGTCTGTGAATACTTGGGAAGAATAAAGAAATTTGAAAATCAAAAATATGGGAGAAATCATGTAATAGAGAGAAACTACTATCTTTGACTTTTCCTACCAGTTATAACGCTAATACTTGATTTGAGTAGTTTCACACATAGTAGGCTTTTCCAAGTATAGAGTCAGAAATACAAGGATTCCACACTGAGCTTTTTATGATGCCGATGAACTAAATATAACCTCAGTAGGGTTGAAGATTATTGCAATGTTGCAAGTCCAGAATAGGATTATTACAGGATATCTTCAGCCCCCAAACAGCCATTTATTGCCCATCTCTGTACCTCACTACCTTCTTTAACTTGATGGTCTGTGAGTATCCTCATTAATCAGTTTTTCATTAAAAAAACTGAGAAAATGAGTTTTAAAAATCAAATGGGCTACATTGTCTGTTTTTAGAGGACTAAGTCCCCTGTGGTTTCATAAGTCCTCTGTGGTTTCATAATTCCTGTAACTTGTGGGTCCCTTGGGAAGGAAGCTGTTCATGGGAAGACAAGTGGTTGAGGAAATGCCATTGCCTTACAACAAAAGGAGAAAGGAGCAAAAGGAAGATCTGGAGTCTTATAATTCCCTTAAAAAATATACTTCCTAGCTGCCTAACCTCCATCCTTGAGGTCCCACCTCTTAAAAGACGCCACCTTCTAAAACTGTCACAAACTAGTGACTAAGCCTTTAATATCAGCTTTGGGAGACTATTATAGATCCAAACTCTTCTCTCTCTCTCTCTCTCTCTCTCTCTCTCTCTCTCTCTCTCTCTCTCTCTCTCACACACACACACACACACACACACACACACACACACACACACCTCATTCTTCAGCTTTAACACAGCCTCTTCCTCACCCCCTTTAATTTGAGTGACCTCAGCCCTGACTACCTGATCCCCATGAGCATAGTTTACAATGGTTCCCTATCTTTGCCTTAAGTATCTTTTCTAGTGGCTCCTTCTTTTCCTCTTAAATGAATATCCTCTCTGGTGGCTCCCTTTCATT
The DNA here is from genome assembly GCF_004785775.1 of Grammomys surdaster. Classification (NCBI taxonomy): domain Eukaryota; kingdom Metazoa; phylum Chordata; class Mammalia; order Rodentia; family Muridae; genus Grammomys; species Grammomys surdaster. Next base: position 1,835,701 of record NW_021620852.1, read on the forward strand.
CCCTTACGTGACTGTCCTGCCTGGTAGCTCTCTCAGCCTCTCAGGTCAGCCATCATCTCTGCCTTGATGGCTACCAGTTATCCTTTTAAGGGAGTGCACTCCCTCTGATGGCTCTCATCCTTTAAGGTGAGTGTCCTCCTTCTAAGCTTTCTTCTCACCCCCTTCAGTGACTCTCCACATCCTATAAGTATCCTTCCTGCTGGATCCCTCTGTTCCCCTGAGACAGGTGCTTCTTCTTTATGTTTCAGCCTTCTTTGATTGTGCCTCTAGCAATTCATATTTCACACTGGTGGTCAGATCATTTCACTGATCTCACCAATCCCCAATGCTTTCACATTCTTGATTGGCAATTAATAACCTCTAGACAGTAATGTAATTGCACCACAACCACCCTGAAACAAAAAAAAAGTACTAGGTGTACATACTATCTTCATAAAATATGCTGTTTGCTGCACAAAGACGTGTTTTCTAATTGAAAGCATTGTTCTGACATTTACTTGTTAGGAGCTACTACTAAAAGTCGTGAACTCTTCCATTAACAGTGTTCAGAGAGGCAGAGTGGACGAAGAAGATGCAGCATAGAATGCAGTGGGCAGGAAAAGCCAAGAAGTATTGCTATGTGAGATACTCTTGATTCCTTTACTTATCCACTGTAAGCATGTTCCATAAGCTCTTCCTATAATATTTTACTGACAATGATTGCGTATCCCTGGGCTCCAATAAAAACACAATTGCAAAGGCAAAATTCCTCAAAGGGATGTTAGTAAAGAACTGAACCAAGTTATAAGAAATCAAGTATATGAAAAAAAAAGCACGCAGAAACAGCTATAGAACTTCATATTAGATGCTGGAGACATCTATGCACAGAAGGCAGCAGTGAATTTTGGGAAATGGAACAAAGGGACACTGAACAAAGGGAGAGGAGTCTTTTGGAAACCCAAAGCAACCACTGAATGAGTCTGAACTTCAGGGCTCTCCTTTCATGATGATGCAAGCACACAGAAGAATCATGGCTCACATCTAAGAGGGGATAGAGCAATGGGTCTCACCCTTCCTGGTGCAGCAACCCTTTAACACAGTTTCTAACATTGTGGTGACTCCAGTAAAATTAGCCATAAAATTATTGTTGTTGCTACTTCATGATTGTAATTTGCTACTGCTATAGATTGTAAATATTTTTGGCAAAAAAATTTTTCCAAAGGGGCTAGGCAGTTTTAGAAGCACTGAAATTGAGGAAGAATGCTTGGAAACATAAAATTTTAATCCATACCATCATCTTAATATAGGACTTTTATGATTACTTCTTCTTTCAAGGATTCTTTTTTCTCTTTTAAGAAAACAATTCTGATAACTACATTAGCAGATAGCATTCATTCATAGTTATTTAAACCTTAGAATTCCTTAAAAAGTCCGAAAAACAAGTCATGATTGATCTCCCGAGGGGACAAATAACCTCTTGACTGTCACAGTAAGTTCCATCATTCTGATACATTCTTACAATGACAGTCAAGCTGTGTCAACAAGAATGCTTGACTTAACAAAAACTAGTGCCCTCTGTCTTACCTGGGTGCTCAGAGCATGATAGCTGTATCCTTACGCCATTGTACACTTGTAGTATGCTAACATATGGTATAGCATTTGGATAACAGTCTCTGCAATGAGGGGTAGGACACAGGCTACAATCAGTAGTGTTCTTAAATGTCAGGCTAGAAATACTCTTCTCCCTAAAGTCCCACGGGAGTTATAACCTTGACAGATTATACGTGACTATCAGGCTGAATTCTTCAGATAACTTTGCTTGTCACCACAGTCTATGAGATATTGAGTTGGGAGTGTGGGAGGCTGTTGAAATGGAAAAATTCACAGTGCCTTCCCAATCTTCATTGTCCCCTGCTGCTTCAGCTTAGGTTCTCAGAGTCACTGCTGTGGCTCATTGGGAGGTAACCCAGATAACGAGACTGCCTAATTGTTGGATTCGCATCTGTGTAGGCAGGGCTCATAAAGCCAGAACATATATATAAAGAAAGCATACGAATTTGAAGCCTGTCACAGTGTGACTTTGGCTTCAGCAGAGAGCTGCCATAAAACTGATGGAATTTTTTTTTCTGCCTAAGTTTGTTCTCATCTTTCATTTGATTTGGGCTAAGATAACTGAGGGCCAACCAAAATAACACACACAGGACTACTCCTTCCCAGATGTCTCTGTTGATGCTACAGGACTAATTCTGACTAACAAGTTTCCCTTCTACTGTGTAGCTAAGCCACTAAAGGAGCTTGTTAATATCTCAGTACCTAGCCAGACCCCTGCCTCTAACACATTCAGGATGTTGCCAACTGCCTCGAGAGATGCCAGAAGAATAAGCTATTCCCTCCAAGAGCATTTCTGGCTTAGTCACCACAGAAAATGCATCCTAATTCTTTCTTAATAATTCTACCAATTTATCCTTCACAGACCGTCACCTCAAGCACTACATAAGCTCCCTCTGATGCCAGATCAATATTGAGCTTTTCCATAGGTCCCCCAGGAAGCTTTTTTCTACAAGCCTGTGTCACACATCTAACACAGCTCTTACGGTGAGTCTCAGGAAAGCCTTGAGAGGCTTCTTCACAATGACCAGTGCATGACGTCAAACTCCTAAGCAAATCTTAACACCTAAAAGGAGAAACTACCCCTGTCCTTTCCAAGCTGGAATATTTATTATATAAGTACCCTTGCCACAAAACAAACTTCTCTGTGTGAATCTGGTTTTCCAATGTTTCTACAGAGTACTTGTTTGAAGAATGAGGCATGATCCATTAGCCTGAGAGCCTCCACTTACGCTTGTAAGTTTGTGAAAGGCTCCATCTTTATACAATAAATAAAGATAATGTTGAGGAAATCTTAGCTCTATACTTTTAAGACAGGAACTAAAAATACTAGCAATATTACTATTTCACTTCCTGTGTTTAACTTTTCTGTAGAACAGTGAGGATTTGTGCTACTTCATTTGTACTTGCTCCAAATAGATGAACACTTGTTTTATCAAGACATTCTTGGCTCACATAACAACTTTGGCAGTTTATCTTCTGTACTCTATACAAAGACACCGATCTGATACAGGGAGGACACTGAAATCTTGTTTGTGAACTCTGTAGGAGTTCACAATTAACTATTTCTGTATTATAAAATAGGACTATACATGTTAGCAGTTGCGAAGATTTCTAACTCCAATACTATGTATCTTCTTCAGGCTGAGATGGTATGGCAGCCCATTTATAATCCCAGTGCTAAGGAAGCAGAGACAAGGAATGCCCAAAGCAAGCTGGCAAGTCAGACTAACCAAAACAGCAAGCTCTGGTTCAGTGCGTGATCCTGACTCAATATATAAAATAGAAAATGGCTAAAGAGGACACCTTATATAAATTATGGTCCTTTTCATACATGTGCACATACATTTGAGCACACATATGCTCAATGCATGAAAAACACAAACATATATGTGTTCATATGTATGCAAAAGAAAAACCAAGAATCATTGACCTAGCAATAAAATTAAAAAACTGTTAAGCTGCTAAAATCCTATTCAATATGTGTGTATTTATAAAGACAATTGAGCTAGACATCATTACCATATCTCCCTCACCAATCAGATAGCAATCTCAAAATATTAAACATTCCCACCTCAATTTTACCATATTTATCTGACATGGAAAATATTGTAATTTTTAAATGCCCCCATAGGTGTTTTTACTATCTTGGTTGAACATTCACAAAACTAATAAAGAGCAAGAACTCAAAGTAGAAGCAATACTTCCCTCTTTGACTCACTACATGATCCCTGTCTTTGGTTGGCAAACTTTTCACACTGCAGGCTAAATGCATGCAGATGACATTAGTAATCAGTGCTTACAAAAAGGAACCCTGCAATGGGAGTGAGCTCCCCCATGATTCCCCTCCCTCACTTCTCCCCTTTCTTCCATCTCATTGCCCTTCCAGTTTCTACGAGCATCTTTACTTTTTTATCCTGAGATGTTCTCTGACAAGTTATTTTTTGCTTTGACTTGAGGAAAAGGCTCCACAGTTAAGAGCACTCATTGTTCCTGCAGAGGGCTGAGATTATATTCCAGCACCCATGTCAGGAACCATGACCTGGCAACCCAACACCAGAGGACCAGTGCCTTCCTTGGTACTCTAGAGGTATCCACATATACAGTTACACACAGAAAGATATACACATATACAAATATGTGACAGAAATTTCTCTGTCCTATCTATTTGCAGCAGGAGGCCTGTGATTGGACAGGGATAAGGGAAGTGGAGCTAAGAGTGGGTGGATGTCAGAGAAGAGATAGCAGAGAGAGACGCACCGGGTGAGAGAAAGGCAGCAGAAAATGGCAAAGGATGTGAACCCACGTGGCTTTTGTAGTCTCAGGTAGTTATGCATACCAAAAAGTTAGGATAATTGAGATAACTTGTCGAGTTGTGTGGGCATCTTGAGTACTGAGAGTTAGTGATATATTAAATCCATTGGTTAACTATAGCATTAAGAGTTTTGATTTTGCCAGGTGGTGGGTAATGTGATGGCTGATCGAGGGATGGACGGTTGTGCGTGGTGCTGGCATGGCTACAAAGGGAACTCGGGAGCTCCCTGTCCCACAGGAGAGCCCGACAAAATCAGGACACCTGGATGGGGCCAGGCGGCCCGCCTGTAGCCAGCAATAGTGAGGGAACACCGTGGCTAGGCCAGGAACCAGCCAGACATAAATCTTTTCAAATATCTCCCGCTACACCAATACACCTAGAGACACAATAAATCTTTAAAACTTAAAAAATAAAATCTTTGTTGATTTATGTGCAGTGGTAAGACCCCTGACCCATCTGCATATAATACATTTGTGACAAAGAGTGAATGACCATATAAAAAGGAGTTGTATTCTAATTAGTGCTTGACAGATTAGCAAGGAGCATGTCTACTCCAGAGGCCACAACTTCACCTCTGATGTTTAGAGTCCCCCTGCCTTCTGTTAAAGCCACTGCACGCTTTATGTTCTGTCTTTTCTGAGCCCTCTGCAGCTTCTATTATTAAGAATTTTAGATGAATTCTGAAATCTTGACATAATTTCCTTCAACTTCAAAATCACTGTTGCTCTTAGAAGGCCCTGGGAGAAAAGATTAAATATATTTCAGTCATAAACGCTTTATGTTCATAGAGATTTCTAAGTAAATATTTGTGTATTTCCTAACTTGATGGCAATGATGCTAAGGGAGAGTGATTATGAAATGACATCTTCACAGAATCCTTGCAGTGCAGTAAACGATAGAGAGAAACCTATTCTAGTTCCTTGTTTTAGAACACAATGCTTAATATGCAACTAGGGTGAAATTGAAATGTTTTGTTAATGTACAATAAAAAGAACACCCCATTTTCTAGCGATGAGGAAGAAAATCACATCCCCCCAGACAGGGATGCATGCCTTGCAGGTGGAATGTACAATACCACTCAAACTGGTTTCCAATGAATTTAACATCATCTTACTGTTATTATATTTCATCATATGTTATCATATATCATATCATAATACTTTTACATTATATAGTCAAATTGTGTTGTAAAAATGTTGCAACTTCTGATTTTAAACAATGAGTGAATCAAGATAAAGGAAGATATGTAAGTTAAAGTAACTATAAAAAATTTGAGAGAAAAGAACACAAGACAGCTATGTTGTGTTGACCCATGAGTGCTTCAGATGAAAACTGAGATGGATTAAAAGCTATAAAACAGAACTTGGTCTCTGAAAAATAGAATCCTGTTTATCTGAAGACAAATGACAAAGTTCAAAGTCAAGCATATACAAGTACATGCCATCTTAAGTTAAATTTAGGGAGGTTGACTATAGACGAAGGAAATCAGGAGAGACTTGAGCAATCACAGATGTTTGTCAAGCGTCAGTCTGGTTAGATCTCATCAGCTGAGCATACAGCTCTGAAAGAATGAGAGGCACACTATCACCTAAGCATACTCATGTTCCAGGCAGACTACTAAATTGAATATTCAGTTAACTACACTGATACATAAGAGAGCAGTAGATTGAATGCTCATTACTGAACCAGTGTTAAATATGGATATAATGTATGTATATTTAGCTCAATGTGCTCTCAGAATATTGTCAAATCAATATTAAAGGAATGACTTGCTTTTTAAATGCACAAAGACAAGAGGATAGGATGAGGTAGTTGGTCAGTGTCAGTGGATTTTGTAAAGTCTGAGTGTGTGATCTAAAGATTCACCATGCACCCAGCTCAGTATGGGGACTTTTGTAAGTACTTTTGTTGTGCTGACATCTCTAATTCACTATTTATTATTTATTATTGAGTTCCACAAAATTTCAGGTACCTTTTCAGGTCCTGAAGTCAGAGCAGTAAATGCAGTAACCAGAAATCTTTGACTTAGAGGTTTACATCCTGATACAAGAGAAGATATGGGCTCTCTAAGCACATGGTTAAGTGCTGTGGGTAGAGTATGGATCAAAGAGTACAAGATAAAGACACAAGACACTAAAATGTTGGCAAGAGAAAGCCTTGCAGGGTATTGTTCAAGCAAATGCAGGAGGATAGAAACATAAAAAGGCTCTTCAGGCAGAAGAAAAGTAAGTCCAGGTAACCTTGGGACTTGGGCTTGATTAGTGCATGAAAGGACAAAGAAATCATAAAACATGAGGAGCCAAGATGAGTAGGAATCTATAAAATCCAAAATTAAAAGGGGAGAAACAGAGCTTGTAGGCTTTACTTGGGATTGAAAGAACATAGATTTCCTCATGGAGCATGACCACAAAGGAGAGTTTTGTACAGAGAAGATAGATGACTTGATGAAGATCTAAATATCCATTGATACAGGAGAACACTGGCATCCAGAGATGAAGCAAGAGAGCTGGCTACTTCAGAGAAGCATCTCAACTCAGCAGGTCCATTGTCTTGAGGTGACTAGGGAGCTAAGAAGTAGCCAGACCAACTATTGCTAGAGCAATAGAGCAATCAGGAATGATCACGGACTGCAAATTAGGTATGAGACAGGATTAAGAAATCATAACAAAGAAGTAGCTCACTTGTTATAATACAAACTACTCAGAGCAGGATTGAAATAGGAGCAATGCATGGGGAACATCACATTTTAGCTGTTCCTTACAAATCAAAGCCAGTAGATCAAGTGGCAGCTGGCTATGTGGGTCTGGAGTTCAGGGTGGCGACTTGGCTAGAAATGCAAATTGGAACTTATCATCACTTGCATGGAATTTATAGCTGTCAGAGTAGATGAGGTCATTGAAGAAATGAAGGTAAGTGGCAGGAAGCAAAGACAGAATCCTGACCCCTAACATTTCACAACTTACAAAATTATTGGAGATTAATCACAGTGAGAACAACTTACAGATCTCTGGTCCAGTGGCTGTACAGGAAAAAATCAGTTCAATGTATTGCCTTCACTGAAAATACAATTGGTAATATTCAGAAAGTAGACAATTAGAAATACTCAGTAAGCAAATGGATCCAGTGTACCAGGAAGGATATCACACTGATAAAGAGAGACACAATTTTCTGGGTTTCCTGACTCTCTGTGGAAAATGGTTATTTCATGCTCTATGTTTTTATGTCTCTAGTGTATCCTTAGTTAGTATCTCAGACACTTTTATTGGACTTTTATTCTCTATTTAAAACATTACCCTGACAACAAATTACTTTGTTTGCTGTATGCAAAATCTCTTTTATTTTCTGCTCTCCTGTCTAAATCTTCCATGAAGGTATAAGCCCAAGACTATATTATCTCTTTTCTCACCCAGACTACAGTAAGGATCCAACCAGAAAAAAAATCACAAACAGGCTAAGCAAAATTTCTGTCCCTGGAAAATTTAAAGTAGTGTCATATAAATTTTAATCATGGGTCACAGTTCATATAAACTAAAATTCATATGGAGCTAGAATAGACCAAATCAAAGTAAACCATGGGTGTGTACAATTGTAAAATCTTTCATGAGCAGACAAACTGAGAATTTAGAGAGTACAGACACTCAGACAGAATCAGGGAGACAGACATCAGAATCTATAGCAAGGCAAAGGCTACACATAAGTTTGACTTTCTGCCTCAGCACCAGAGGGACGACTGCACTTTGTAGATATTTACATTTCTTTTCTCATTCTTTCTATGGTCCTTGAAGATGTTACTGCTGGTTTCAATTATAACCTTCATTAGCCTCAGAGTCTGTAAGGGGCTTGGTGAGTTGGCACTTATGTTTCTGCATTTGGAAAGATACAGTAATGTCCCACAGTAACACTTAAAGTTATTGTCTATGGAGTACCTGCAATGCGTGTCAAGCTCATACAAGCATTCCCTCTTTTAATCTTACCACATCCCCATGGAACAGGTATTATTACCTTCATTTTCATACGATGACTAGAGAGGTTTAATGAATCCCCAGGTCACCAGCCAATAACCAGCGGAGCCCATGAGGGCCTTCTGCACTGTCATCCACCTAACTTCTCTCCAACTTTCTGCTCTAATATTTCCAGCCTGAGAACATAACAAGAGCAAGGCATATTAGAGTGAGGAATTCCTGAAGTTTATGGGATACCCAGGGAGGGGGAGCTGTCTTCAACTGTAGAGTGGTGATCTGCATACTGGAAAATGAAAGACTATGAATATGGCAAGCAATCATACTACAGGGTGCCATGAAAACCAAATAGGTGACATTTTGCTTTAGAATGAGTGTGATAATTCACCCAGCTACTTTAAGTTATTAAAAAAGAAAATTGGCACTATTAAAGCAAAATTTTCAAGCAGCAAAATGTTACAGTGAATAAAATATCTTCTCATCAGTTCGAGTCAATGTTGATATCTCAATACTTTGTCTTAAGATTTTTAAACTGATAGAACTTCAAATATGTATTAAATTCTTAATGCTATCCTCAAATACAAACTAAGCAAAAAAAAAGTATTAATTTTCTGACTAAATATATACCCAAGCCTCACACTGGGTATTGGCACCATCCACCAAGGTTTTCCATCCAAGCCTAGTAATTATATTTGATTCTTGATTTCTCTTTCCATCTTTCTTATGCAGACAAAAATCAAAACTAACCATACCTCCAAAAGTTTAAAATCTTGAGATCTATCTCTCTCATGCTGCCAGCCTCATTCTGTGCACTCTGAAGTGATAACCCACACCTTTATGATATGTCTACCATTTGAACCCTTTCACCTTGGAAACGCACGCCCTGGGGAACTTGGCTCCTTGCTATAGATGCTCCCAAGACACACATTTCCAGAGCTTTTCTCCTAAGCGACATTCCTGAAACCAAAGACAGTGTCAGGGGTCCTTGAGTCCAAAGTCAAAGACCCACAGAAGTAGGAAGTGTGAGGTAAAAAAAAGAAAAGAAGGAAGGAAGGCAGGGAAAGAGGGAGGGAGGCAGGGATTGAGGGAGGGACGGACAGAGGTTGGGAAAGGAGGAATAGAGGTTGGGGAGGGAGGGAGGCAGGGAAGGAGGGAGGAAGGAGCAGTGAAAGAGAGAAAAAGAGAGGGAGGGAGGGAGGGAGGGAGGGAGGGAGGAAGGAAGGAAGGAAGGAAGGAAGGAAGGAAGGAAGGAAGGAAAAAAAGAAAGAAAGCTCATCTTCTGCTTACTCTACACAAGATCTATCTGATAAATCTAGGGGAATAAAATAAACATAATTAATATCATTTATTCAGACAGAAGAGAGAGTGCAAGTATGAATTAAATCTGAACATGTTGATCCCTGGCTTAAACCAGCCAGTAGTGTCCCAGTAAACCCAGAATCACAGAAAACTCCTTAAATGAAGTGGCAGGGCCTTCAAGCCACATCTGATCTGGCCTGTGATTCATGTCTTCCTCCTTACCACCATGTCTTTTGCCCTGTATAAGCCACCCTATCTGCTGTCTTTATGTGTTCCATACATACTTGTTGTTATGGGATCATACCCTGTCTCTGCATCCTGAGTGATTGCTTTAGTCTGGAGTTCTGTTTCGTTGTGTTGTGTTGTGTTGTTTGCACCCACTCTTTTGTATCCAGCAGACGCTTGCTCAGATAATACCTCAGCAAACAATGCACTGTTAGCTATCAAACCCCAGAAACTGCCCTGTTTTTCTCATCTGTTCTAAGCATCATTATAAGCGCTTGTGCTTTTATCAATTGGCAGTAAGTGCTGTCCTTGTCAACACTGAAAGTGGGTAAAAAAAAAAATGCCAAAGAAGTTTCTGAGATCAAAAGAAAAGCACTAACAAATTTTAGAGAAATGTGATGATAAATGTCTACCTTTCTCCCTACAAGGGAATCAGCATGTACATGATGCAAATATTTCTGTTGTATGACACAGAAGAGTTTGGATAATGCAGCCATCACTTTTACATATTTGGAAGACTAAAGATACCCAACCATGAAGATGATGGTTTGGAGCTTTATTTGGACGTGCACCCTGCCAGCATTCACGGCATCCATTAGAGAACATCATGGAGAAAAATTGATGAGAAGTTTTAAAACTTCATGCAAAATGAAGAAGTTCACACTGTTATTGGCAAACTCAGGAGTTTGCCCTTTACAAAGGGGAATTCTAGAAGTGTAGACCCAGCTTCCCTGGGGAATCTTACAATGAGGCAAAGAAGGAAGTCATGCAGCTGCTGACAAAGTGTTTCCATTAGTCATGCAAGTCGGCACTCTTGAAGTGAACAGACTTACTTATGCATGAGTGCTGAGTCACAGTAAAATCCAATTTAAGAAAAAATTTAAAAAGGGGTGGGGGAGGAAGGACAGAGAATATAGTTGCTTTTGTGATACAAGCTTTCAAATCTCAGCAACACAGCTCCTCAGACCTGTAATCCTGTTCTCTCTCTCTACTTCAACACTCTTACCTCAGTGGTAATATGGCTCCTTTAAACACTTGCCCCTTTTACCTTACCTATGCCCGAGAGAAATGGTGCCACTCCAATGCACATATGAGCAACACTAATTAGATTCATAGAGTTATTAATAACAATTAAAAAGGAAGACATAAAGCTGGGAGAAAGATAGGGTGAAGGATAATGGGGAGGTGGAAGAAAACTGTGGTGGCACATTTATGATGAAAATACAATAAGAAATGTGTGAATTTTTCAGTGGATAAAAATACTATTTGAAAAAATTTAGATACACTTTTTGGCTCATTAATTCTCTTGTTTCTTGTAAACCTGAACACGCTGCCTAGACTACAAGAGCATGAAGATTCATTTCAAACTAATGGGGTAACTATAAAGCATTATTTTACTTACAGAGGCAGTCTACTTAATAAACTTGAAATCCTGCCTGCCTGTGCTGCAGATGTGCATCCAGTACTGCAGGGATGCCATATGTTAGCTTCTATTCTGGGTACTTGGATAACCCAATACAGAGTAAGAAAGGGAAAACCAGCACGAAGCCAATATAGCTAGCATCACATTTTTCTAAGAGATACCAAAGACCATATCCTAACCATTTAGCATTAGCAATGGGGGAAAAGAAAGAAAGCTTCCAGAGTATGTCACGGCGAAACTGTACACATCTAGTTTCCTAAAACAGATTCCTCTGATCCCTCATGTATGCAGCATATACAAGATGCATGAAGGAATTAAGTGTCAAGGATGATGTGGAGATAAATCTAAGCTGCTTTTCAAGTAGTATCTGCCTGGAGCCAGGAGACTATAATAAGTTTCATACAATGGAGCTAAAACAGATCCATCGAGCATGGGCAACCTACTGACAACAAATCGATGTGTTTTTAGATTCGAGTCTGACAAAGCTTCAAAGCAAGCAGAGGATAATATTTCTCTGAAACAATTTCATGCAGCAAGGCAAAAGAGCTCTATCGAGCTTTTCTTTCTAAATACTATTCATATTCTGCCTCTTTCTTAAGCGCCGACACTCTGTAGATGCCTTCTGATACAATCGCAACAGGCTCGAAATAGCTTACATTCACTTGTTGTATTGCCCCAAATCAATATCGCACAGCTTATGGAAAGCACTTCGTGGAACCGCCGAAGCTAACATGGGCTTGAAAGATCCTTGCTCCAGTTTTCATTTATATATTCCTTGTGTGGAAAAAATAGCATTCAAAAACTCATGCACATAATTATATTAAATATGGGACTTTGTTTTATTCAGTTTTACTAACAGGGAGAACTTTATGCCAAACATATGATTTGTAGTTCAGTCACGTGTATTCCCATAGTGTCTGGAAATGGGTTATTGTAACTAACATTCTGTTTCATTTTCTGACAATGATTTTGAGCAGGAGCACATGAAAAAAATGCCCTTGCTAAGAATGAGGGACAAGGGACTTGGCACCATTTGTTAAGTTTGAAAGGCATGCATTGCATAGAAGAAAATATCAAGTGTATTATTAGTAGCAACATACGTAGACATTCACAGAAAATCAGTATTTATTCTGCAATGCACCTCTAAAAAAACAAGTAACTAATTTTTACTGCTATTTTTTAAGGTCTGGGAACTAAATCCAGTACTTCTTATATGCTAAGAAAGTACTTTGTTACTAAACAAAACCCAAGGCCAAAAAAATTTTGTTTCACTTGTTACCATAGAGAGGATGTGCTAAGTGTCCAGTCTTATAAATAAATGGAGGTAGGGCTGGATAGGCAGTTCTAGAACTGAGCATATATTCCTGTTGGTGATATATTCTACTGATCTTATAAAACTAGTATAATTTTTATATAATACTTTAAAAGAAAGACTATTTTGTAGAAAGCATTATGACACAGGTGGAAGTAATTAATACACATGACACAGTTATATGAAAAACTAGGGTTACAGTATGAAACATTCATCATAGCACCAATTAAATTCACTAGGCATGAAAAGTCAAAATGTATACCTTGAGCAGAATGGAGAAAGGGTTTCCATTAGAAAGAGAAATAACCCCAACTTGTCCTGAAGAGAAGATGCTATGAGTTTTTAAAGGTGTGGGGATAAAGCTACAAATACAAGGCTCGAGGGAGAAAGGGTGCCCTTTTCTTGCTAGCCAGTGCTTTTTGTCTATTCTGGTTGTATTCCTGGGCAGAGAATAAATCATAGGAAGGAAGCTAAACAAAGAAACTCTAACGTCACAGATTTCTGTTTCAGCTCCTTCCCTTCCATAGACTTAGCTAAGTTGTCCTTAAACTCGGTTCCTATTTATCATACTTCTATTGTCAGCATCTTCTGCCACAAATTTCAAGTTGATAAACTTGCTGTGCTGTGTTGGCTTCTCTGCATAGATTTACTCTCTCAACAACTTGAATTCTGGCAGCTTTCAAAAATTCTGTTCCAACTTTTTATGAGCACCAAAACCTACATGCATTCAGTAAAGCCATAGATCTCAGAAAGATTTTGACCTTAAGAGAATGTTTATAATAACATCTGTACGCAGAGAACTCTTTGCAAGCAAAGGATACTATACTAGGTGATTTATGCAAAAGAAATTTTACTAGAAGTTCGTTGGGAGCCCACAGGTCAATAGGATACAATTAAGCCTCCATGGAAGTTAAGACCTACACATCACTACTGAAACAAAAACCACGACTTTCTGGCAAAAAGAATTTAATCAATGTAACTTCTTCTATAGGCAAAGACCTTTTTAAGTCCTTTTCTTCCTTGGTTTAACATTAGCATTCTTTAGTTGAAGGCATATAACTTCAAGATTATAGTACCAACAAAACATGTCCAAAGGGAGAGAAGTCAGAAAGTCTACAAACAGCTTGGGTGACCCATAGGAAATTGAAAGAGAAGTGAGCTAATAGTAACCACAGCAGTAATCCATCAGGCTTCCCAGAATGAAGGCTGACTTCGGGCTGCACCTAGCACCTGTAGATGCTAACCTCAAACTGAAACTAGCACCTATAGAGGCTGGCCTCAAACTTCACCTCGAACCCCTGTGTTCTTACACAGTCTTCATGAGCTGCTGTTTCTTGTTAAATACAAGGCTTATACTGGGGCTGCAGAAGCTTCCATAACTCCCTCAGTTCATACACATACAAGTGACTCAACCTCTTATAACACTAGGAACAGATTGTCGTAGAGGTACGAGTTTCAAAATTAAATGTTAATGTGTATAACTGAATTGGGCATTTGCTTGAATGAATGGTAAAGGTTAGGGCATTACATACATGTTTTCCATTAACTCCTTCCAAATTTCATGAGGTTGCTAAACATCTTTGAACATGAGTGAACTTTAATGGTTGAAAATGCATTTATAATTTTGATGTTAAGAGTACTTGAAATGTTCTGTATGTCTAATGGGGCAAAAAACAACTTATAGAGATAAAAGTCAGATGTGGTGTCATATGCCTTTAATTCCAGCACTTGGGAGACAGAGATGATAGATTTCTGAGTTGAGGCTATATTGGTCTACATACTGAGTTTCTGGCCAACCACAGCCACAAAGAGAGACCCTTAAAAACACACACACACACAAGAAAAATAAGAACAAAATCATAGTTTCTGCTCTTATCTGAAACAAGGACTTGCTTGGAAATCCAAATTGAGTAACACAGTTCAGGCCAGACACCTGATATACATTAATCCAAATACCTATTTAGCCTTTCCCTTTGTATGCCAAATAGGCATTCCAAACTTAATATGTCCCACATAAAACTTTATTCTACTCTCATATCTTTTACTCTAATAACCTTTCCAATTTCAGCATAAGAAACACACCACCACCCCCTGTTCAGCCACAATAGCTTGTGAGTACCTTGAATTTATGTGGGTTCTAGGGATCAAATTTATATCTTCATGCTTTCATGACAAGTGAACTATCTCCCCAGCACCCCCAAATCAAGATAAAACTTAAAAACATTTAGTTCAAATATGTTCAGTGGGTAAATGTTGAATATGGTCTAATAAAGTAGCTAAAATATTCTGTTCAGTTTCACCCCCCTCAAAGAGCCTATCATGACCACTTGTTCCTGTGCCTAATATTCACTTGCCTAATAATCACTTAATTATGATTTTTCCTACAGTAATCCTATGGATGGTTTAAATTTTGGTCATTTTTGAGTATACCATGATATAGCACATTGTTTAATTTCTTCTTTCTTAAAATCCTTTTGCTTTCACATCTAAAATACTATGGGTTTTCATGTTCCACTTTCGTTATTTGTTCTTATGTTTAACTTTGTCTTTAAACTTCTAATTGTTGCCAGGAGTGGCAATAACCCAAATACCATGAGCACAATATACTTATATCACATAGCCAGCTACTTGGGAGCCAAGAAGTTACAGAATCCCAAGACAGTGGTGTGGGAGCTCAGATTCCAAGAGACAAAGAATGAACATTAATATGTAGCAGGATTACCTGCCTAGTCCTAGTCACTGTTCCATGTGACCAGCATGCTTACATCTAACAAGAGGATAATGCATTTGCTTTAAACCCATGAAGGACTGTAGAAGTTATAAAGGCAGATCATATTGCCTCTTTCTGTGAGGAGACATCTCTTTATGCTCACCTGTTTTATGTAAAACTTTTCTTGTTGTCATTGTTAGCTTCAATTGTTAGCATGACATGCTTGGGAAGATAAAATCTCAGTTGAGGAATTGCCCCCACTGGACTGACTTGTGCACACATCTGTGGTCTTTTTCTTGATTCCTAATTGATGAAAGAAGGAACACCATAAAGAGTGCCACTCTTGGCAGTTGGGACTGAGAAATATAAGAAATATAGTTGAAACTCTGAAAATTCTCAGCTGGAAGAGTATTAGACTTAAAAAAAGGTAGATAAGTATGAACCTTCCAACAAGCCAGTAAGCAGCATTTCTCTGTAGTCTCTGCTTCAGTTCCTGCTTTCAGCTTCTTATCTGAAGCTCTTGTCCTTGCTTCCCTGGATGATGAGCTGTATTCTATAACCTGGCATAAACCCTTCAAGGCTCTATTGGTCCATTTGTATGTGGACATGAAACCTTTGCTTTACTGGGACAATGGATGCTCATTACCTGGAGCTGAATACTCAGCTGTGATTTTAAAAGAGCTTAACACTGTTTGGAAATGTTGTATTAGAGTCAGCACTCAGAAAATGAAGTTTAAAAGTGACCAATGCTACACAGTATGCTTGCAGCAGAACATAGAAAATAGTGTATAAGACTCCCCTATGTAGTACTGGCTTGAGCAACATGAAAGCAACAGCATTGAAGCAGAGTCAAGAAAAGAAGCTGAGGCTTCCCATCATTCAGCAGAGTCAGAGCCCTTGAAGAAAGGCCAGGAAGTCATTGATGCAGCCCCGGTTTCAGTGAATACCCCAGGAGTTTGAAGATACCAAGACTTTGAGATGACCTCGAAGGACCACAGCAGGTGATGAGCCTACCAGACAAGCTGTGTGTGTACTTCAGACATCTGAGCTGCACAAACGGACCTAAGAAAACCCTGTGAAGCCCAGAATATCATGAGTCCTACTTGTAGGGCACTAAGCTGTTTATACTGCTGGATATTGATTTTATTTTGATAGAACTGTAACAGCATCCCTATTCTTCCCTTTTAGAATGAGAAAGTATATGACTTGGTATGTTTTGATTTTACAGGAGCCCACATTTAAGGAATTCTATTAATCTAAAGATACATTACATTTTCAAAGTACTGGAAGTTTTAAAGACTATTGAATTTTTAAACTCATACTATATGCTACATTATTGTATCAGCATAATACCTTGAGGACAAGGAAGAAAGGAAACGTTATTCTTTAAAGTGAGATATTTGTGTGTCAACATTGACAAGGGGTGGAGTGTCATTGTTTCAGTTGTCAACTTGGTATGCCTTGACAGAAATTGTGAAATGTCTTCTATCAGATTGGCCTGTATGCACACCTTTGAGACATTTTATTGTTAAATGATACAGGAGGGCACAGCTCACCATGCACACGTAAGACGGGTTGGCTGAAGCTGTAAAAGAAGCATGAGTCTGGAAACAAGCAATGGTCCTCCATGGTCTCTGCTTCAGTTCCTGCCTTGAGCTCCTGCCTTGGTCTCTGCTTCAGTTCCTGCCTTGGGCTTCCCTCAATGATGGGCAGTAAACTGTAAGCTTAAATAATGTCCCCATCCTGAGTTTCTCTTGGTCATAATGTTTGTTACAGCAAGAGAAAGCAAACTAGAACACATATCCTCACAAAGCCAAGTAAAATACTAAATGAGAGACATGTCATCTCACACGTGTTTGTAATTCCCTTGGATATCAGTTTCCTTGTGTGGACTTCTCTAAATTTGCTTATTCATTGTGAATCTTTTATTGGTGCCTTAATAAGTAACCAGACTCTGGGGGATTTCAGTTGATACACACAAATAAAAGATGTTGGGGAAAGGAGTTGTAAGGAAGGCTGCTGCTTTCTCTGGGTCTCTGGGTTAAAAATACTGAGTGTTCTTCACTGCACTGCCTGAATCCCTCAGCTCTTCCACTCTTCCTTCTTTTGCTTCATCCAGGTGAACAATGGTACAGGACTTCCTCATGTCACATCACCCTCAGCTAATCCTTCAACTCTCACCTTCAAAACTCCAAGGTCACAGCAGCACCAACTAATCTCCAACAGATTTATCTTTATTTAAACTCATCATCTGCCATCCTTCCATCCACAGTATTAATTTCCCTTCATCATTTAAAAATTATATCTCAAGTTCCCAAAAATTTTAGTGCAGGCATTTTCCCTTGCCTATAACAGTTGCAACTTTTTCCCACCTTCTAGGGTATTGTTTGCTTTAGAGACAACAACTTAAATCCATTTCTCATCATAGCCAACATTTATTAAATGGTGTTAGATAATAATCAGATTGTCAAACATATTATGAATATTTTTAATATTTATTTTTTACTTTTATATTTATGAAGGTTTGCCCGCATATATATATGTTACTGGGTATGTGCTAGCTGCCCTTGAAACCATAAAGGGGATCCAGATCTCCTGGAATAGGAATTACATTGAGTTTTGAGCTCCTATGTTGGTACTAGGAACAAAATCCGGCAAGCTATCTTAAAGGCTTAGCCATCTTTTCAATGCAACATTATGATTTGGTACCACTACAGAAATGCATGGAAGGAGTTAAAGAGGAAATAAGAATTTCCCATTAATTTTTCTGCATTTAATCCTTCCCTTTTCTTACTCTATCTAAGATACACAGTTCATTTAATCTTCTCCTCTGACCTCAGGATGTGGGGGCCAAAGGAAAACATAATTTCTTCTTGGAAAGAATGTATGTAATATGATATCCCACTCCACTAAAGCCATACTGTCACTGCTATGTTAGCTACTATCTGGAATCGCGTGTGTATAGGCTAGGCTTTCACTCCTATATCCTGATATAAAAGGCTTCCATTTTCTAGTATTCTTAATCCGGAATGGGGTAGAGTTTTAGGGCTCTCTATTTCTGCTTCATTTCTAGGATTTACTGACATTTTGAAAGAAATAGATGGCTAATACCAAGACATAAATATTAAATATGTATCTTTTTGTTGAGTTTGCCATCAATTCCTCTTTCCCAAGGCTCTGTCCTGCCTTCCTTTCTGTCCTTTTCCTTCTTTCTTCTCTCCAGTTTGGTTGCCCTTCCCTCCTTCCATCCTTCCATCATCAATGGAAAAATTATCAAAGACTTCCACATATTCAAAATTGTCATATACTCTGCATTTTGTTTACTAAAACCTTACAGAGATTAACATGATTTGCTTAGAAATAGTTTTAATAGTCACTGGATAGGAAAAGGAAGAAACATTTTTATACATCTGCAGTAGTGACAGTGTTTTAAATTAAAACTTGCACACATAACTGGTGTTCCTGTTGGAAGGACATAGGAAAATACATATCTTATGTAGAAAAAGGTTAAATTTAAAAATGTATATTTATGATATATTACTTAAAATCCACTTTGAATGAAGGAATTGAAAGCAAGATGGAAACCACCTGTCATTTTTTTTTTTTCTGGGCACTGCAATGTAATTGTCACAAAGACACCACAGAGCACCTTTAACTCCTTTCCACTGAGATCAAGAATTGCATTTCAGAGCACATTGTTCAGCTACTAATGATAATTGCTATCAGTGATGGATATTATCTACAGCTATCAGAGATGTCCATTGGCAAAGTTGCTAGATTTTTATGTAAATAGAATTTTGGAGCACATGACAATGGTTTCACATTTATTTATTTACTTGTTTGTGGAGACATGGAAATGCAGCTCCCAGGCAGGATCTAGTAAGGACTGATAAAAGGCGCAAGGAGGGGCTAGAAATCCTGCCCTTGAGAAGAAAATGTTTTTCTCACTTGGCCTGAGCTATGTTTCACTTTGATCTGTTTTTGTGGAAGCGGCTATCAAGGTCTCTGAGTTATGATAAGTACTGGGGTGATTTGTTAATTAAATGTTTTGAGAAGAAGCATTTGTTTAGTCTTGCCTATCTTCCTGGCATTATGGGAATAAAGATTTTATGATTTTTAGCTTGCCAAAGGGAACTTGAGGGAATACATGTTTTTATCTATAGAAGGCTTAATAAAATTTGTGGCAGTATGCAGCTGCTTCTGCCTGCATCCCGTGTGTCCCGGGTTCTTTCTTGACCGATACCCAGGGTTCCCATCACACTAGATGTTGACACTTCTGGAACACAACTTTAAAAAGTAACCCTTTAGAAAGTTATAAATATATATATAATATATGATGTCTATACTTTAAACTAATGAATGATTACAAAAGATGTAAACTCTGGTTTTGTAGCAACTTTTTTTAAGGAGAAATCCTTTGGCAAGTTGCAATCTAATCATCATGGAGAAGGCTTCTAGGTCAATTCCTGCTTAATTCTACCAAGTCCTGTGTCCAACAGTCATTACAATATCTTTTTAATTTGACATGTAGGTGTTATCTCATTCCAATGTACAGTCAATTGTAGATATACCTAATTATAGAGTCACCCTCTGCCCATCTACCCATCCTGGTGAGGGAGTCTAAAGCTTGCCTACAGCCCCATGGCTCACCAGAGGCCCACTCTCCCAGTGATTTGTCCTGACTCCTCCTAATGCTCCACTTTCTGTGATATTTAACATTTCTTATTTGTCTGTGCCACATCAGGAATGTGTACTGAGGGATGGTTCAAATGTTAAAGTGCTGTACAAAGTTCTATTCCCTTCTCACACAGAGTTCAGTCAAATGGGCTGAGAAACAGATGATAGAAGAGCTTGGTGTTCAGCTTTCGAGATTTTGGAATACTCTGCAGTGATTTTAAAACGTGATATTTCAATCTACCAGACCCCACAATCCATGAGTCAAAATTAAGGATTTTCTTGACAGTCCTAGTTTATAATCTGAACTAATGTGGATCAATAAATCTTTTGTCTCTCCACAGATATATTTAAATTTAACAAATGCAATTCATCAGCTACTACTTAGTTTAAATAATGACCATCCTTGTCTGAATAATACATTTGTCCTTTAGCTGATCTTTCTCCTCACATTTATTGGTCTTTTTTGTTGTTGTTGTTTGGGTTATTTTTTTTCAAGTGACAAATACAAGTCAGAGTGGCCAGAGGGATCCTTTAGAAGGATAAATCTTCTTGTTTTATTCTTCACATTAACTTCTCTCTGTACTTATAAGAACTGAAAATACTCAACAGTTGTTCAGGAAAGTTCAGGAGTCCCTCCAGCAACATAAGCTATTATTGGTCTTGATTGCATTCCAGCATTTGATCCTATTGCTGGCAAAGCCATCACTAGTCAAATGCAGAGAACATGTGACTGTGGGGTGCTTGGCCCCAGTTAATATTCACACAACCCCTACCCATACCTACAGGTAAAGGAATATCCTGGGAGAGGTGGCTTAGGCTGAGGCTCTGGGCAAGCCTTGGGAGAAAGACTATAAGAACCAGAAGGCCAGGAAATCTGCTGTCAGATAGTGTCCTTCATAAATAACAAGAAACCTGCACCCATGAAATCTCAATATTATAGTTGTCTAAAAAGACTTGAAAAAATGATAGCACTATTTGACATGCCAGGAGAAATAAGAATGATCTTGAAGCCCTATTCCTATATGAAGAACCACGGACAATTAATGGCTACTGAAAGAAAATCAGTCTTCTCCATGAATGAGCCTCTGATAGACTATCCAACTATCCAAACCCAAGGGGCTAACATATATATATATATATATCACAAAGTAAATTCATCAGATGATAATTATAAATATATATGAAAAACCAATAATTAATAAGAAGGCATAAATTTGAGAAAGAATGAAAGACATGGAGGAGTTTGAGGGATGAAGGGTGAAATGATGTAAATGCAATATGCACACAAGAAATTCTCAAAAAAAATTTATTTTTATAAAAATCAATAGTACCTTTTCAGGGAGTTATTGCTAACATCATATGAATTGATGCTTGCTTGAAACTGTAGCACATTGTGTGTATATTATCATTATTGATAGTTGTCCTCCCTTATATCAAATGTTTGTACCTGTGTTCAACTATGCCCTAGCCACTTTTGCCTTTCTTCTTTTGGGAAGGTCTTATAGGGAAGCGAGAGTAGGTATAGGTGAACATGTGTGCTCATCAACTGCACATGTTCATCAGATACACATAAGTCAACACTAGGTATCTTCTGCTATTAATATCCACCTTATTTGAAAGCAGAGTCTCCCTCCACACCTGGAGCTTGTCAGTTCTGCTAGACTAGCTAGCCAGTAAACCCCAGGGACCTGCTTGTATCTGACTTGCCAGCACTGGCTACAGGTATGGCTGCTACACCCAGATTTCATGTTTATTCAGGAGAATGAGTTCAGGTCTTCAGGTTTGTGTGGAAAACAATTTACCACTTGCTCTTCTCTGCTCTTTACTATTGATCTGGGGCTGGTGGAGGATGAAATTTTTATTCATAATTTTGTCTTGTTTGTTGTTGTTTTAAGGTCAATGTTCATTCCACAAGAGGAAGTTGTTTGCTTTTTCTTTGACACTGCTTTCCTTGTAGAAGACAGCCTGTTGCTTGCTTAGCTCTACCCATTTTTATTCGACATAGCTGTACACCCTTATTTTTTATTTTTATTTAGTGTTTAGAATTATCTATTATAGTTGATATCTATAAGTGTTTTGCTTGCTTGTATGTATGTGCACAATGTGTTTGCCTCATGCCTGCAGAGGTCAGAAGCATTACATTCAATTAAATTGTACTGGCAAACAATTGTGAGCCACCATGTTAAGACTGGAAATCAATTCTAGGTCCTCTCCAAGAGATGCTAGTGCTCTTAACTGCTGAGATATCTCTCCAGTACCCCCTCCTATTCTTTTCTTAGTGTGCCTTAGATGCAGCACCTGCAGTAATGGCAGAGACCACTATCTGGTCTTGTAAAATGATACTGTGTGTTGGTGTGTACTCATCTCTCTCTCTCTCCCTCTCTCTCTCTCTCTCTCTCTCTCCCTCTCTCTCTCTCTCTCTAAATATATATATATAAATATATATTATATATATATGTGTGTGTCTGTGTGTGTGTGTGTGTGCGTGTGTGTGTCTGTATCTGTGTGTCTATGTGTGTGTGTCTGTGTGTGTATGTGTGTGTATATGTGTGTGTGCATGTGTGTGTGAATACACATATGTATATATCTGTATATATGTATATAATATGTATACAAGTAACTAAACATACTTCACTCATAGATACTATATGCTTTAGAGTATATAGTATAATGTATATTAATTTTTATAAACATACAGATACTTATTCTGATATATATGTGTACATATTTGGATGTATATATGTACATATATATGTACCTATATGTGTGTACAGAATATATTAAATGAGGATATGCTATATGTATGCATATATATATATACATATATATATGCATGTGTATATGTATATATATTTATATATTTACACACCAAAGGAATAGGCATGCCTATGTTTATACAAGTTGAATAATGATAGCATATGTCTTATATGTATACATATATGGGTATATACACATATTTGTGAACATATATACATAAATAAACATATATGCATATATACATGTATATATATACACATATATACATAGTGCAACAATATATGCAATATAGTGCAATATATATATGTGTATAGCTGTATATATGTACATATTTACTTATGTGTGTTATATATAGAATATATATATGTATATACATACACACACATATATAACATATTATACTCATTCGATTTCTATAAACATATGTACGTATGCCTATTCTTCTGAGATATATTATATAAAATATATATTACCCTCATTCAGCTTGAGTTATGAGCGTGGCAAGAATCATGGCTCAATAAATTTCATGACTTTCAAAATGGATTGTTTCATTCCTTAAGTCTTGGGTGCACTGACGATGTTAATACACTAAAGTAACCTCATCACATGTTCAAGTTTTAAGAAATTCTGACAGCAGAAAAGATGATGGTTTTAAAAGACACAACTGAAGAATAACTTCTGTTAGAAGCCTTTTGAAAAAATCTATTTTGAGGTAAGAATCTGAACTTTAGTGATGGCTAGGGAGCTCAAAATAAGAGTAAGAAATACCTCATGCAACTACCAAGCCCCCCTTTCATTTTCCAACTTGAATAAATGTGTAGGACTCATGATAATACTGATGACTCTCAAGAAGCAGTATTCCCGAATATGCTGTGCTCAAATCCTGACACTTAATCAGAATGTGTACGGCAATTAAATGTGATAGTGGAATGTATGTTGTTCATTTGATCCTTAGAAAGGGATCATTTACATTTTGGAACTGCAATGATGAGGAGAATTCAATGAGTTCAAAGTTTCTGTCTTTTGCTCTCTCTTCCTTCTGCACTGTCGAGCACTGTGATTTTGCTTCGAGCACCTTGTGGCTCCTGTGACCCGAGATAATGTTGGCTGAAATTGAATTTAAATCTCTGACCATATTATGCAACATTACAAATTACTGTCATCCAAAATAATGTTTCTTTAAATGTCCTCTTATCCCTAATTTAATCCATCTTATATTGAGTACATCTTATTCATTCTTTTTGCTGAGATATAAGTCCAACGTAAATTAATGAATGACCTAAACTTGTGTCTTCATTTTCATGTCTACTTATAAGATACCAAAAATCTAAAAGACTTGTTAATTCAGAATAGCCTGATAGTTTCAAAGATGGGCAAGGTTGCCCATCTTCACATACTGGAGTAGCAGAACCTTAGTGTATAACCCCTCAAAATATTCCGAATTTAGGAATGGGCAAAGGGTTAGATAGGGTTTTCATCATTGCTACTTAAAGAATTAGATGTAATGAAGAACAGTGCATCGAGGGGAAACAAAGGCACACACTTTAGAAAGCCTTCTAAAAAATATTTTCTATTTGTAACCTTTGAGATTTCTCTAAAATATGTATTCTATATTTTAAAGAAGTATTTATAAATGGCAATTTATCATTTACAAAACTTTAATGGTAGGCTTCAAATATATTGCCTATCATTCCTCTGTTGGACCATAAAACCATGAATCAAATGTCAATAGTGTTGTGAAAGAATACTTCTTGGGCATCAGGACTTTTGCTTTTGTGCTCTGCTGCCCACATACAATCTCACACGTGTGACTTAAACATTCCCCTATTTACTTTCTCTATGATAGGACTTAGTATTTTCTCTATCATTATTTTTGAACAAGAAGAACATGTGTGAAAGATTGAAAACTGGTATGTCTTTTTTTTGGATATTTTATTTACATTTCAGATGTTATCCCCTTATCCCATTGCCTCCCCACCCACCCAGGAACTCCCTATCCCATCCCCCTTCCTCCTGCTTATATGAGGATGTGCCTCCACCTACCCCCCCACTCTCACCTCCCCACCCTCGAATTCCCCCTCCCCACTGGGCATCCAGCCTTCAAGGGACCAAGGATCTCCTTTCCCATCTATGCCGACAAGGCCATCCTCCCCTACATATACACCTGGAGCCATGAGTCCCTCCCTATGTGCTCCCAAAATACTCAAGGGAGCAAATATGGAAACAAAGTGTGGAACAGAAACTGAAGGAGAGGCTGTCTGGAAACCATTCCACCTGGGTATCCATCCCATGTGCAGTCACCAAAGGTAGATGCTGATGTGGATGTCAGGAAGTGCATGCTGACAGGAGCCTGATATAGGTGTCTCCTTAGAGGTCTGCCAGAGTCTGATATATTCAGAGGCAGATGCCCACAGCTAACCACTGAATTGATCAAGGGGTTCCCAAAGGAAGAATTAGAGAGAAGACTGAAGGAGCTGAAGGGGTTTGTGGCCCCATGAGGAGAGCAACAATACCAACCAGAGCTCCCAGTGTCTAAACCACCAGCATGAAAATTGGTATGTCTTAAAGAAGTGTTAGTGAAGGATGGTTTAGTCCTTATTCTGTAAGAGCTTTAATCCTGACTCAGTTTCTGCAAATGCCATAAAGCAACAGCCATTATTTTCAGACATAGAAGTAACAGTGTGTGTGTGTGTGTGAGTGTGTGTGTGTGTGTCTGTCTGTCTGTCTGTCTGTCTGTCTGTGTCTGTGTGTCTGTGTGTGTCTGTGTGTGCATATTATCCAGTGGGGTGCATGTAAGTGTTTGTACATGTGTATGTATGCATCTGAAGACCAGAGAACAACTCTAGGTATCGTTCACCAGAATCCATCTGACTTATTTTTAACTCATTTTGAGCAAGCCAGTACACTAGGATGGCTGGCCAATGAGCTCCAGGGATCCACCTGTCTCTACCCATCTCTACTTCCCAATGTTGGGCTTATAAGCACATATCACCACACACAGCCTTTTTTTTCCTTTAATGTGGATTTTGAGAATCAAATTCAGGTCATCTGGCTTTCACATCAAGCATTTTACTGGCTGAGCTGTTTCCCCAGCACCATTCTGAGAAGCCATGCTCCTGTACTCAGGATTTGACTATACTAATTGACTTATCTAATTTTCTCATAATAATGGAAGAAACTTCAATGAGATCTTTGGTGGATGCCAGACAGATCCAAGTTTTTCTCAGAGGCCCTGATGGAAGGACAAAGGCAACATTAGTTCAGGATCGGAGTGGGTAAGGTCAACTCTGGGGCTGAACCAGGGCATAGACGGAGTCAAGGTTGTCATTTCCATGGATCCAACTGTTCTACCTAGGCTGTGGTTATCATTACTAATGCACCTGTGTGTTAGATATCCTGTGTTCTCTTCTAAACATTGTCTGATTGAGCTTTCTACTGACCTTGGCGATTTTCTGCCTGCAAATAGTATATAAGAAGCTGTGCTGCTTAATAAACTTATTTGCATATGCCATCAACTTATGCAAGGCCTCCTGGCCCCAATTATTTGTCTTCTGTGTATTCACATCTCCAGTTCTAGCCCTTTGCCATTCAGGACCCTATTCCTGCAGATTTTGATAATATCTTAATGGTTCTATATACTATTTTCATTTTATTTACTTCAGATAACCATAAATAATATGAAGAAATAAAAAGATTCATAACATTCTTCTCACTAAATGCATGTTTAGAAGCACAAACATTTCTCCTATAACCCGCAATATAGATTTGGAGTGAATAGTTGCAAGGCCACCATATGTCTCCCACCTTCCTCTGGAAGTTTCTGGTCCAGGGATGAGTGCACTCTTCACAGTTCCTGGAAATTATAAAATAGAAAACCTTGCAGAAAAGGAGACAGGGCACAGTGAGTTGAAATAGTAGAGGCAATGAATCCTATTCTATCTCAGTGTCTATACCAGTAATTAGGTTAGTGTTCACAAAGTTGTGGTTAGGAGGAAGCATTGCCAAAGTATTTGGAAATTTAGTATGTATTCTAAAGGCCTTTAACCACTTGAGGCCCTTGTTACTGTGGAAGGATCCCACAGCCTTTCCAAATGGAATATTGGACCAGCAGTTGTCGATAAAACCTAGAAGTTACTATGAAAAAGACTGTCACCTTATGCTTCTCCAGTTCTCACTACAGTCTGACCTTGCTTCTTCAAGCTCTAGTTAAAAATTATCACATTACATACTGCTTGACCAAATTTAAAACAAAGTGAAGCTGTGTATGTGTCCACGGGCATCAACCTAAAGCCAGTAACAATTATATGCAGGTCTTTGTATATCAACTTCCCCAATATTCACTGTTTTGTTTTAGTGAGGCTCAATACAGTGTTTGATTTTGAATTATTATCAACTCTCAATTGAAAAGTAAAAAATAAATATTAAAACTTAATACAAAACTCAATCCCACATTATAATTCTCCATTGCCTATAATGCAAGAGTCCAAAAGTTGAATGAGTCCACATACTGTTTATAGTTCTTGTAGCAATGATTTAGTTAATCTACTTTAGGCTCCTAATGCACCAACCTGAGACCTCTGGATTTGCAAATGAAAGACACACATGCCAGCTAATTTTGATATGCCTTGACTAGTTTAATGTCTGGGCACTTCTAAACCTCCCCACGCCTAGTACACACTCCCCTCTGGTATTCCTGTGTTAACATCTTTTAAAATTTATATTTCATCTCTGCTACCCGCATACAAACCAGGGATGTGGCCCCTAGGGTCATTTTCCTGGATTCTGACATGGCAGCAGTCCTTTTAGTTAGCTCTCTTTTCTCCACTGGCATGGCAATTCTCCTCTTCATTTCCTTCTCCCCCTGCTCCCGTCCCTTGTCCATGCAATCTAAAAGTCCCTGAAGAGCCATTGGCTGTACAAAAATTCTTTATTACCAACCGAAGCCAGCTGGGGACAGAGACCCTCAGGTCTGGAAAGACAGCTTTTGGGAGCTGAATTAAGACAAAGCATTAGAATCAATTCCCAACAAATTCTCATAGCATATTGAATATTATAAATCTCAAATGCTACAAGCTTCATATATATATAATTGTTTTGGAAGATGTCAGTGAACATAGAGAAATGAATTTTGCTGTTCTTGTAATAGAATATATTACCGACTCAGTAAAGATGGTTTAAGAGTGACATTGGGGCCAGAAAAATTATAAAAAGAAATGAATATGTTATCAGAAAGTTGTAATTTAAACTTCCTCAGTTGATAATGAATATTATTAACAAATTAAAGAATGTCATGTGTTCATCTAGAAAGTTCTTTACATACATATGTGTGTGCGTGTAGTGTGTATGTGTGTGTATGTATGTATGTATATATGTATGTATGGTGTGATCATATGTGTGTGTGTGTACACATCTGAAAGAGCTAGAGGGGTCCATCGGGTGGCCTACTGGATCACTCTTGACCTCTTTCCTTGAGACAGAATTTCTCAGTGAACCTGGAATTAGACTGATGGCTATCAATTCCCATGTAACTTCCTATTTCTGCTTTCCTCCACACTGGCATTACAGGCAAGTGTGATCATACCCAGCTTTTTATGTGGGTGCTAGGATCTGAACTCAGATCCTTATGATTGCTTAGCAAGTACTCTCCATTTCTCCAGATCCACAAACATTCTTTTTTGCCCTAAATTCTACTGATGAGAAATCTCATGCTTATTGTTCAAATTTCCCAAGGTTATTCTCATAGTAACTGAGAAACTAACTCCATCCCTACTGTCTGTGGGTGCCACCATCTTATGTAACAGAGTCACACAGGGCTGTATAGTTATCTTGATGTGTTCCTTTATCTCTGCTGGATTAAGACAGTACTTTCAATTTTAGCCATTCCAGTGGGTGTGAAAGTGTCACAGTCTTAAAATGTGGTTATAATTTGCATTTGTTATTCTCTTTATAGTTATAAATTTTGCTTTTTCATATTCTGTAACCTCTAAATACATAGCTACTGTTTTTGCCTTTAACATCTTCTATCCTTGGAAGCACATGAAACCATGAAATAACTTCCAAGTTCATCTTCGTTTTAACTACATTTAGAGTTCTATATTTAATTTTTTATGGAACTAAGTTTCCATCTGGTATCAGATTCCGTATGACACAAGAATTCATTTCAATGTTTCTAGATAATGGAAATATCCTTTAAAAATTATACTTGCAACTCTTTTTTCAAAACAAATTTTCAAAATTCTCCTTATTCCCTCTTAACTTGTGGAAGATATTTTTCATGCTTATATCTAAAGATTTTTCCCATGATTAAAATGAATTGTCATCTTTATTTTCTGGCTTGCCTACATTCTTTCACACAATCCGCTCTTAAACTTATGTGTACTCATCTATAATAATTTTAACTTTGCTCTCTCTCTCTCCTCACCCCCTCTCTCTCCTTTTAAGACTTTTCTTTATTACTGGTCAGGAAATTGATGTTGATATTCTTGCCTTATGCTTAGAATTCACTGAACCTTTACATCAGAAAATTAGTCCCTTTCGTCAACTTTAAAAATTGCTTATTAAAACAACTTTTCCCACTTCTCAAAAGCCAAGTGGATTTTTATAAGGGTTTTTTTTATCTCCTCAGAAAGTGATGGCATTCTGACTATTCAGTTTTACATTTCTTTTTTTCTTTTTCTTTCTTTTTTTCTTTTGTCCTTTTTATTTGAGAGCTCAGAGAGCATTGCATGAGACTTAGCCCACAGCCTTGTGTGGGTCCCTGTGGCTGGAACGCAGAGAAGGGCCCCAAAAGATATGTGGAGTCCAGGGTTCCAAAACTTTATTGTCCATGGCAAATGTAGATGGTCTGGGTACACACACACCCACCCCACACCCACCCCACACCCACCCCACTCCCGTTTAGGTCAGGGCAGGCCTGACTTAAATAGGGAGGGGGAAGAGAGGAGGGTCACTTAATTAGCTACACTCTCTGGCCTTTAGGTATCTCATTAAAATGGAAATCTCTTGAGGCTGAAATCTGTAGTCATGCCCTCTACCTGTAGCCCTATGTGACTGCAAGACGAAGATCAAATAGAGATCTTAGACCGAGTATCAGGAGTCTGGAATCTGGGGATGTGGTGAGATACGTGCTGTCCCTACCCAGGTAATGGACACCTGTTGGGTCTCTGGCTATCTCAAAGCCAGTGCTCTACTGGAGACCAAATCATCCTTTCATGGTCCTACAGCCTTGTACATACTTTTTCCCTGAGTTCCACTCTAGCCTTATCTTAAATATTTTCAGTTTCAAAAACTGCACATCCAAAATTGTTTTCTCTTTCTCTACTAGCAGCTGTCAATTCATCCCAGTTACACTTTATTTCAGAACCTGGCTTGCTTGGTTGGTTGAGTGGGTTGTTGGTTGGTTGGATTTGGTTGGTTGGTTTGGATTGGTTTGTTGTTTTTAGTTTTTTAAAAAAAGTGTTTTTTTTTATGTTTTTGTTCCTTTCTTCTCTATTTGCCTCTCTTGTACCTGAGCACATTGAGCATATTTCAGATGTCAGCTCTCATGCTCTTGTCTGCCAAGGGCATCACCTCTTCATTTCTGTCTCTGTTCCTATACACGGAGGAAATAATTTCTTCTTAGGATAGATCACATTTTCTTCCTTTTTCATAATCCAAGGATTTAAGGATTGCATATTTGACTGTGAGCATTTCATGATACAGAGTGTCAGATTTGTTTATTTTATCTGTGTGAATGTATATGTTTCTGTGGGCGGTGTATACATGGGTGGGGAGATGGTACGTTAACACATATGTACACATAAATTCTGAGGAAAAGCTTAATGTTGAGCAACTTTCTCAGTCAGTCTTCACCTTATATTTTAATATTAGTGTTCTTGTATATTTTAGGAAATGTATTAATGTTCTACGGTAACTGTCCTCTTGCTGGAGTTATTTTGAAACCTATGTATTTACAGATTCATACTTAGCTAAAGAAAGAGTCAAAAGTATTCATCCACAGGTAGCATCATTTGGTAGCTATCTGTTGGTAGCATCATTTCAATGCTCATAACTATGATATGAATGGAAAGAAATTATTATTGGGTTCCCTTGATTTGGATTACAGAATAGAAATTACCTCCAGTGAGTCAGTTGAAGCAGTCACAGACAAAACTCAATCTTACGTTGTCATTGTTGTTTTTGTTGTTGTTGTTGTTGTTGTTGTTGTTTAAGGATCATTGTCCTGAATTAATGTACAAATAGCCAGCAAGATGGTCCAATGGGTAAAGGCACTCACTGTATAAGGCTGAAAACATGTGGTGGATTCCTGGGATTTACATGGTGAAAACAGAGAACCAACTACTAACAGCTTCCTCTAATCTCTACACACATGCCAAGGCTTGAGCTCATCCCCATACTAAAGCACACCTCTCTCTCTCTCTCTCTCTCTCTCTCTCTCTCTCTCTCATACACACACACATACCACATGCACATGCACACAATTAGACAGACAGACAGAATAGAGAAATATCTTCAATGGTAAAAACTGGCATCCATTCTGATATCAAGTGTGCTTTGTAGGAATTCTATGAGCTGAAACAACCTCCTAAGCTTTCTATGCCTGAACACTTCACCTATTGGTTGGATGGAAATGACTTCCTTCGAGTTGTGTTGAAATTGCTGGATGAGTTAGTATGTGATGCACTCTTAGAAGATCAGAGGAATGCAGGAGCACGGCATCATTGCTGCTGATAGAGGAATGCA
>NW_021620852.1:1867216-1870440 GCF_004785775.1 Grammomys surdaster
GCTGCTGATAGAGGAATGCAGGAGCACGGCATCATGGCTGCTGATATTCAGCCTACGCCGAGCGAACATCCCTTCACCTGCTTCCCAGACTGATTCTTTCTCTCATGATACATAGGAAGGACTCTATAAAATTGGATTTCTCATTGCAGTTCAGACAAGAAAATGTAGTGACTATGGATATGGTTTTTATATTTTTATGAAGAGAACTTATTTTGAGTTTTTGATAACTGAACATGTTTGGAAAAAGGAAGAAATATTATATTTCTTCTATGTTAGACACTGCTTACCAGTTCCTTTCACATATGTATACATTTTAAAAACTTTTACAGAAGTAGATTTCCATGTGATCCTTCGTGGCCATTAGTGGCACTCAATGTTAACTATCTCTCCCTCTATTCCCTCCCTTAGCCCCATCTTCCCTCACCAGCCATATTTAATTTTCCTGTTCCAGTCTGTTCCCTTATCTCTCCATAACTACATATTCAATTTCTTCTTTCTTGGAAGATTGCTCCCTCACCTCCATCCTTTTTTCTATACCTAACCTCCATGGTTATACAGATTATAGCATGCCTATCAAAGGGTTAACATCAACATATAAAGAATAGCGTGCCATTTTTATGTGTTGGGATCTCAGTTACTTCACACTGGATAATTTTTTGTACCTCCATCCAAAAATGTCAGGCACCTACTCATTCTAATAGTCAGGAGTCTCAAAAAACTGTACATAGATATTGTTTAAATTATCATGGAATACCTTATTTTCTCCATCTATAGTGATTAAAAGTTTCTTTCTGAGTATAGTAGTCTGAAAAGACATCTGTCCAGGCCCTTCTGGCTTTTAGAGTCTCCATTGAGAAGTCAAGTGTAATTCTAATAGGGCTGCCCTTGTGCATTATTTGGTATTTTTCCCACATCTTTTAGTACTCTTTTCCTTGTTCTTTATGTTTAATTTTCTAATTATTATGTGGTGAGTAGACTTTGTATTACAGTCCAGTCTATTTGATGTTACGTACACTTGTTGTACCATTATGGGTATCTCCTTCTTTAGATTAAGAAAAGTTTCTTCTATGATTTTGTTGAAAATATTTTCTGGGCCTTTGATCAGTGTTTATTTTTCCTTCCTCTATACCAATTATTCTTTGGTTTGATCTTTTCATATGTCCCAGAATTTCTGGATGCTTTTAACATTTTCTTTGATGGATGTATCTATTTCTTCTATTCTATCTTTAACATCTGAGAGTCTCTCTTCCATCTCTTGCATTCTGCTGCAGCTTGTCACTATAGGTACTGTTTGAATTGCTGGCTGTTATTTTTTTTCATTTCCATAATTCTCTCAATTTGTGTTTTCTTTATTGATTCTATTTCCAATTTCAGGTCTTAAATAGTTTTCTTTATATCCTTGCACTTTTTGTTTGTGTTTCCCTGGATTTCTTTAAAGAATTTGCTAATTTCCTCTTTAAGCACCTCTATCATATTCATAAAGGTTTTTTAAATTTTTTTCTTGTGATTCAACTATATTGAACGATTCAGGGTATGCTGTTGTGAGATAGGTGAGCTTTAGTGAAGACATATTACCTTGGATTTATTGTGGTTTTACATTGGTGTCTGTGTGTCTGGCTTCATGATGACTAAAGGTCTAGGTGCCTATTTCTGGGTTTGTCATTGTTGGGTGGGTTTTTGTTCCTTAGTTTCTATTTCTTCCCTGGATTTTCTTGTAGTGTTATGGTTGTGAATTTCTTGTGTTCCTATTCTGTTCAATTGATTTACATACACAGAATGCCTGCTGGTGTTGAATGCTTGATAGTTAGGTGGAGTTGGGAGAAGGAAGGTTGGAAAAGAAGGTCTTTGTGATCCATTGGGGATGGGATCAAGGAGGAAAGAGACCACAAGAGGTTTCCCAGCTACAGAGCAGGGCTGAGACAGGGGGATATTAGATCTCAGGAGCAATAGGAAAGATGTGGTTTTGTTTTCAGCTGACTTGTTGTACGGGAAGAGTGGCCCTTGGGTAGTACCTGCTGGCTGGGGTACAGCAAGGAGTAGGAGTAAGGTGGTTAGGAAAAGATGGTCTGTGGAATATGGGCACTGGGAAGAGAAGGCTGAAGCCGGTGCTCTGTTGCAGCACTAGGGAAAAGACTAGAGGTCTGGGTCTGAGGAAACAGAGACAAAAGAAAGTTGTCTGAAGGCAGCTTACCTGGTGTTTTGGCAAGCATTGGTAAATTTTTTTCCTTTTCTAGAGCCTGCTGCTTTGGCTGCATGATGGTGTCATTTTCCACATAGAAGCGTCTTAGTTTCATGAGGTCTCATTTATTAATTACTGTTTATATTGTCTGTGCTATTAGTATCTTGTTCAGAAAGTCTTTTCCTTTGCCAATGAGTTCAAGACTATTGCATACTTTCTCTTCTAGCATATTCAAAGTATATGGCCTTATAATGAGACAATTGATCCATTTGGGGTTAAGTTTTGTTCAGTGTGAAAAATATGGATCTATTAGCAGTCTTGTACATGCAGACATCCAGCCTAACAAGCACCATTTTTTTACATTTGTTTGTTTGTTTGTTTGTTGAGTGTATATTTATTTCTTCTTTTTTTAATCAAAAGTCAGGTGTCCATAAGCGAGTCGACTTATGTCTGAGTCTTTAATTCAAGTCCATTAATCAGCATATCAGTTTCCAGACACCAGACATCTTTTTATTACTATAGCTCTATAGTGTAGTTTGAGATCACAGATGGGGATGTCTCCAATAGTTCTTTTATTCTTCAGAATTAGTGAAGATATCCTGGACTTACGTGTGTTTGTGTGTGTGTTTTCATATGAGGCTGAAAATTGTCTTTAGCTTCTGTGAAGAGCTGCGCTGTAATTTTGCTGGGGATCATATTGACTCTGTAGACTGTTTTGGTAGGGTAGTTATTTTCTTTATAGTAATCCTAACTGATGTGTGAGCATAGACATTCTCTCCTTCTCCGAATAACTGACAAAGCCTTCTTTGAAATTCATTTCCAATAGTTTAATCATATTTTAACTTTGTACCATGTAGCATTCTGGAAGATTCAGTACCCTAATATGAATCCAGTTGATGGTCCCTGTGTATTTCAAATGGACCTTTTTGACTATGAATTCTCTTTATTGCATTTGACAAAAACAAAGTCTCTCTCTCTCTCTCTCTCTCTCTCTCTCTCTCTCTCTCTCTCTCTCTCTCTCCCTCCCTCCCTCCCTCCCTCCCTC
>NW_021620852.1:1870540-1879921 GCF_004785775.1 Grammomys surdaster
GTGTGTGTGTGTGTGTGTGTGTGAGAGAGAGAGAGAGAGAGAGAGAGAGAGAGAGAGAGAGAGAAACTGAAAAGACCTAAAAGAGTATTTGATGATAAAAGAGCCAGAAATTTTGTCTCAAGCTGTGATTCTCTATGGTAAATTTTGATAATGAATTAATTTAGAAAAAAATTAAAATTGTCATCATTCCCAACTTCTGAGTTATACTACTGCCCCAGTGACACTGGTAAAGCTGAAAGTCAGAGAAGCATTTGTTCAATATTTTATTCTCTGGTATTTGGCCAAATGTCAAGGACATCAAAGCACTCTTACAACCTATGTGTTGTTTTCCATTTCTCCATACAGTCTTCGCTGACAATGAAAGGTTTAGAGGATTATTCTTTTGTTGTTCCTATTTATGTTCAAAGCTCAGCTCCTTTCAGGCAGTAATACTCTAAGTCTGCTGCAAACGCTGACTGATTCCAAATCTCAGTTGCATATATTTTTCATTTTATCGTTTGACAAACATGCAATAATCACAACATAAGCATACCCTTTGTTGAAGCATACCCTTCAACAAAACAGCACTGTTGGACAGAAAGATTTCCTCTGTTGTTAGAGGTGGATGTAAAGACTAGCATATAAATAAAGGAGATTGGAAACTCTGTTAAGAATCAGAATCACTTTTCATTTCCCGAAGACAAGTAATGCATTTACCTCTTGGACTCTTGCAATCAATTGATTGGCACAACAATAAGAGAAAATATTGATTATCCAAAAGAAAAATATTTTGGCAAAATGAGCATGAAAAATAGAGTGAATTAATGGATGTAATGCAGACACATCAAGGGAAGGTGAAGGCAAGGAGAAGAAACACATTCTCCTTATTTTTAACATTTATAAATGGATTTAATTGTCTCTAATATCAATTCTAATTTTTAATGTTTATATTTTTTGAGAATTTCATATGTGAATATTGTATTACATTATTCTGACCCTTCCCTTTCCTGCCTCCAACTCCTCCTGCACCTCCCCCTCAAATTCATGATCTTTTCTTGGCTGTAACATGGGGGAAATGACTTTTCCACAGGGTCAAACATCTCAATAGGTTATACAATCCTAAGTGGTCACCAGTAAACGCATACAAGGAGCAACACTAGATGGACTCAATAGTGTGTGTGTGTGTGTGTGTGTGTGTGTATGTGTGTGTAAGTGTGTGTATGTGTGTGTGTGTCTGTGTGTGTTATGTATGTGTGTATATACATATATAAATTTATGTAACACTGATAAAACATTAAGAGGTGCTTAGGAATTTGCAACTTTTACAGCATTTCAAAATCTTATCCAAATTGTAAAAATTTACTCATTTAGAATTTGTTTTGCAGAACTAAGAGGAGTGATTCAGTAAAGAAACACTTGGACCAACAAACAAAAGCATTAGCACAAAAAAAAAGAAGAAAAAAGAAAATGCCTAAACCTAGACCACAGGAATGTAAGTGATAGGTGTCACTTCCCTTTCAGAACTTGAAAACAGTGGGGACTCTTTCTTTGTGACCTTTCATTTTGCTGCTGGAGGCAAATGAGAGAGTGTATAGGGAAAAGGAGCATCACCCAAAGTGAAAGGAGCCATTCTCTATGTTTGCAACTGAAAAGTCCTCTGCTAGCCAGGAATACCTTCTCAGAGCTAGGAAAGGAGGAAAAATCACCTTTGGTTTGGATCACTGATACCACCTCATCACAACCCAAGATGTTTGCTATAGCAGCTAGATATGATTTTTCTTACTGCCTTTGAGATAAATAGATTACAGGCAGGAAGCATCAAACCCAGCATGAACCTCTAAAGCAACAAAGCAAAATAAATATCTATATAGAATTGGC
This sequence comes from Grammomys surdaster, assembly GCF_004785775.1. Taxonomy (NCBI): domain Eukaryota; kingdom Metazoa; phylum Chordata; class Mammalia; order Rodentia; family Muridae; genus Grammomys; species Grammomys surdaster. Next base: position 1,872,398 of record NW_021620852.1, read on the forward strand.
AGGGGTGTGGGGGGGGGGGAATCTACCCTTATTAACTAGAATTTTAGTTAACTACATACATTAAAAAGCCAGACTATGAGGGCCTGGACAAAGACACCTAATATTACCTTACATATAATGACATTCATAGTTAGATATGAAAATAGCATAACTGCTTAAGTAAATCATCAGAGGCCACAACAGTACCTTGTTCCTTCCACTGCATCATCTTGGCCTGAGATTGCCATGAGGTTTCCCATATATGAACAGCAAGGCATTTCAAACAGAAGAAGGAAGAAGTTCAAGACCAAAAGTTATATTTTCTTTAATTCACTGGTTCTCAATCTTCTTAATGCTGTGACCCTTTAATACATTTCCTCATGACCTTCAAGTAACAAATTGGTTTTGTTGCTACTTCATAACTGTAATTTTGCTACTGTTATGAATCATAATGTAAATAGTTTTAGAGACAGAGGTTTGCGACTCACAAAAGGGTCACGATTCACAGGTTGAGGACCATTATTTTAATATAATAGAAACAAAATCCTTTCTGAAAGCTGTTCTAATAAACCCACCTACAGAGTATCAGCAAGGAGAGAGTTGCATAGCTGTGCTGAGCTGCAAATGCTACAAAGCCTGTAAGTATAGACATACCCTCAGGACAATGTACTTATCATAATTGCCTGTTCTCCTATGTATAATTCCGTCAGAAACTTTTAAGAATTTGGATTATATTGTGTATACTTCATTAGTGTGTAAATATTATATACATGTATGAAAAATGATGTTAAGACTCATATGTATTATGAGGAAAGGTATAATATTTTAAAATATACATGTATTCACATAGGTATATTCTCATAAAATCAATTACACTAAATAAATTGTAATATATTTAAATTCATAATATTTATTAAATTGTGCTCGCACTTACTAGCAAAGGGCTATATTACTAGCTATAGTACTAAGTACTATAGCACTTACTAGGAAAGAGCTATATTTGAACTCTGCATAATTAAGAAGTTTGAACTAAGGAACAGAGGAATGTTGACATGTAACTAGTAGTGTGGACCATGCAACCAATGAAAAGCTTTAAAATATTTTATATGAGTTGTCTATGATTGCATGAGACAGGTCACTCAAACATAATGTTGAACCTTCAGGTATAAATATGCTTCTAAAATCCTAGTCCCTCTTGAGCATAATAAAGTCTAGAATTCCAGCACTCATGGGGGCTGAGGCAGAATGATCTCAAGTTTGAGTTTAACCTGGGTTATAGTCTTTCTTTAAAATAAAAGCATACATAACATACAGGATATCCAGTGCTAGCAGGAATATGGAAAAAACGGAGTCTTTTTGCACAGTTAGTGGGGATGAGCAATGGTAAACAATGTAGAAAGTTGTGTTATAATTGGAAATAGATTTTTCTATGGTATGAGATATATTTCAAGGACTCTACTACAACAGGTTTTCTACTAATACAACAGGGGTTCAGATCTGATTCTTGGATTCTGATTCTCATTCCATTGAACAGAGTAAATGGTTTACTTCTATGGGTTTCCATAAGCAGTGGGTGCTCTAAGATAGAATGTGGATTTTACAATAGATATGCAAAGGAATTGAAAGCAAGTAGTCAACAATCCTTGCACCTCCCCCTTCATGCAGCATTATTTAGTACTGAAAGTGGGTGTATGACTCAATGGATGAGAGTAAAATGTGATATACACAGTGGAATATTATTCAGAATTAAAAAGAATGTCTGACACATGCAACAACATGGGCTAAATTTCACAACACTATATCAAGTAAAAACGAGTTGGTAAAAAAAAAAAAAAACATATGCTCTACTATGCCACTGAATAAAGTCGCAGTTGTAGATGCCAGGGAACAGAAAAGAGACTGCAGAGTCGGTGTTTAAAGGGTATGAGGTGACTTAGAAACAGGGACAATATAGAGACATGGAAAGAAAAAAAAGTTCCTCTCTAGAATAATAGCTTCTCATTAACCGAGAATCTGAGATCCAAGCACAATTACAAACATGGCTATAAACCAACATAGAGACAGTACTTCATTAGAAATATTCTAAATAAGAAAAGTAAAGCATCAGTCAACAAGACTTAATGCCTGGATGCTTATAACCTTAGGTATGCCCTCACTTTTCTCCCAGATATCACCTGACAGTCTCCCAAAGAATATTAACTCTGTTTTCAGTAAAGATACCCTAACTTGTTGCATGCCTGTAATCTAGATATTTAACTTGGCAACTGTAATCCTCACTGAAAACAAAATTAATAGTTTTCTCTGAGAGATAGTCAGAAAAGTGATTGTGGCATCTTCAGTCTTAAGTAAGGCATCTACATTATATCCTCTCTGCCAAGACTTGGGAATCATTATTCAAGAGGGGGATGTAAGAGTGAGAGGACAAAGAAGACTGTTTTGAAATAGCATCTTCTGGATAACATGCCTCTATTGTATCTATAATCGCAAAATCTATAAAAGCAAAACAAAAAATTTACTGTCAATTGTTGCCTTCACAAGACTTGAACAATACCAAACGACTTAACATTACAGCAAAGATAAGGGAAGGGCTCACAAGGCCTGATCTGTAGCTTACATAATATTTATCTGTAGCTTACATGGTAGTTGATTGTTGCCAGGAAAGGAGATTCACCTTTCATCAAGGGTATGTCCCTCAGTAGGTTATCCATGCTCCAGTGAATGATCCTATACCCATGTTCATATGGGCAGCACAAATTAAAGTCATAGTATTAGATAAATGATAGGTAGATTGATAGATAGATATGATAGATAGATAGTAGACAAAGAATAGCTAATAGATAGATAGATAGATAGATAGATAGATAGATAGATAGATAGTAAGAAAGATAAGGTGAAAATACACAGATTTACGAGTAGTGATGTAAGTTGTTCAGGAGGAAACAAGGGATGGTTATAATCAAATGCATTTTTATGTATATAAAATTCTCAAAGAATAAATATTTTTAAAGTACTAACATGAAATTGTATGCTTTCTAGTACAATAAATATATTTCCATTATGTATGTATGTATGTATGTATGTATGTATGTATGTATATATATAGATATGTGTGTGTGATATAATGTATATTTCCCATATACATATATAGGAACAGATATAGAGAAAGAACATAAATATATACATACACACACACACACATGAGGTACAAATGTGAAAACATAAATTTTAGAAAAGTTTGTTAGAGATATATCAAAGACCGTTAGAACTGAGACTGAACAATCCACATCTAAATGATGACTTACTATTTTTATTCAGGGTTATAAATAAATTTGGCATTGATTCTGTTGCTATTATTTCAGATCCTTTTTCAGTACCAAGTCTATGAATGGGTTTCCTAATTCTATAACTAATTCAATGCCCTTTTAAAATTAAAATTTGGTCAATAATTAAAGATATTTATAAGATCATTTCCTTGGGGGTTATTATCTGATCTTGAAGCACAAATAATCAAAGACCTAGCAGTGTCTATTAAAAACTTCTCAGAAGAAAGAATTCTGAGAAATGACCTTGAAATAATTCAAGGTTCAGCTACCATTCTTGATCAAAACTGCAATGAGGCCACAGAAGTGACTGAGACTGAGAGAAACCCATGGCTCTGCTGAGGTAGAGTTTCTTGAAGAGGTAGCAAGTTTTAGAGAACCAGGTTGAAATCTTGAGTAAAAGAACATGAAAAAAGGTATTTTTGCAAAAGCGACAAAACCATAACACTTGCACAAATTTTAAAAAGTGTCAAATGTCTTTTTGAAATAATTGCTATTATTTTATTGGTTAATAGGACAAACAAGTTACAGTGCTTTAAAAGAAGATTCAAGCCACACACATTTATAATGAGAAGAGGAATGCTGAAACATATTTACAAAAGAATATACAACTGACAGACTTGGACAATACTCTCAGGTACATTGCATCAGCTTCAATTTGCATTTCTATGGACAGAAATCATTTGCATTGCTCTCATCTTCTGACAAACTTGCACCAATCCTAGTGCAATTATAAGCAGTCTAATTAAAGACAGAAGCAGATATAATTCAAAAGCAAAAGTTGGGCAGGGACTCATTTCATTTCATATCATTCCACAATCTTCCTCTATGATATGTAAATTAAAAAACAAGTAAATTTAAAAGAGACACAGCTGGACCTTCTGAGAATTCACAACAAAAAATTTGAATAAAATCTCTGGAACCAATGAAAATTAGTATAATGAAAATTCTAAAACTAGCATAGACTAATAAGGAACTATTTAAGAAAATAGAGAACACATATCACATACACATACATCACATACATCAATTACATACATCATACACACACATATGTATACATACACATATGCATTCATGTTGTATAGATCTGTGGGAGTTGTGCTGCCTTAGTTGCAAATGTCGGTATATCTATTTTTTTTAAAAAAAAAATAAGAAACCCTCTCGGTTCCTTTCCCTCTTCTAGAAATCAAGCCACACACCACAGAGCTGATTAGCCTCTGCTGTGAAAGTTAGATCACACATATCTGAAAAAAGCATGGCCAGCTTCTCTCCCACTGTAAGCTCAAAATACATTGATGGTTCTACCCAGTACCTGCTTCCTTAATGTTCCTAGTATGTTTGAAATCACTTGATATAAAACCTCATATTATCCCCTGAAAATCTTTAAAGGTCACAAATTTCCTTTGTTTGAAGGATTTCACTGAAGAGTCTAAGAGATGATACTACTTTTTCATTCCTCTCTCACTTTAAGCTTCCAGGATTTGGGAAGAAAATTCTCTCTCTCTCTCTCTCTCTCTCTCTCTCTCTCTCTCTCTCTCTCTCTCTCTCTCTCCTCTTCTCTTTCTTCCTCGTTTTAAGGACTCATGCTGCCACAAGTATGATGCACTATCACACTTAATGCTCTCTGACTCCATGGCCCAGTCACACCTTCACTATGCTCCTACACACTATGGTTAAGAAGTTCCCTCTCTTAATAAAGCTCATTTTGGAGAGTAATTGGTTGTCTCAATTGGGGCTTCCATTGTTGAGAAGAGATATCATAATCAAGGCAACTCTTATAAAGAACAGCATTTCATTAGGATTAACTAATAGGTTCAGAGGTACAGTCCATTATCATCCAGTAAAGAAGTATGCCAGCATCCAGGCAGGCATGACACTAGAGGATCTGAAACTACTACATCTTCATCTGAAGGAATCCAGGAGTGGACTGTCTTCCAGGAGGAGGGTCTCAAAGACCACCCCCACCCCCACACTTCCTCCAACAAAGGGACACCTACTCCAACAAGGACACACCTCTTAATAATGCTACTCCCTGGACCAAGTATATTCAAACCACCACATTCTACTCCCTGGTTCCCACAGGCTTGTTCAAAACCATGAGTCTATAGTGGCCATACCTAGCCATAGCAGAATGCAAAATACATTTAGCCCAACGTCAGAAGTCCCATAGTCTATTACAGTCTCAAGAATGTTAAAAGTCAAAAGTTCAAAGTCTCTTCTGAGGTTCATGCAATCTCTTAACTGCAATCCCCTAAGAAATCAAAATCAAAAAACAGATCACATATCTCCAACATCAGGCAAGATATATGTTACCATTCCAAAACATCATGGTAAAGAAATACTGGACCAAACCAAGACCAAAAATCAGCTGGGCAAACTCCAAACTGTGCATCTCCATGTCTGAGATCAAATCGCTCTTCAGATCTCCAAAACCTTTCAGCTTTGTTGAGTACAACAAAATTCCTTCATTTGGGATATTCCACTTCCTGTTAGCAGCTTTCCTTGGCAAGTATTTCACAACTCTGACATCTCTAACATCGTGGCATCTCTAACATCTAACATCTCTAAGGCAACTTCAACTTTACAGCTTCTTGTTCCAATATCTGGGATCCATACATGACCTTCTGGGCTCCTCCAAAGGGCTTGTGCCACTTCTACAACTCTACACTCTGTAGTACCCTAGGTTCTAGTTGAATCCACTCCATTGCTGCCACTGTTGTTGGTGATCATACCATGGTAGTGGCATCTCCAATGTGTTGCAGTCTTCCACTATAACAAGGCTTCAGCAATAGCCTCTTATAGACTCTCTTCATGGTGCCAAGCCTCAAATCCTGTGCGTGACCCCTTCAGTCCTGGGCTGTCCACTCCAACTGAGACTGTACCTTCACCAACAGCCTTTCACAATGTCAAGCCTCAACTGCTCTCCATGAACTCTTCATATCTTCAAAATCAGTACCACCTGGGTGATAATTGCACATTACCAAGTCCAGCTGCAACACTAGGTACAACCTTGGCTTTCTCTGGAACACAGCTTCTTTGTGCTCTCAGAAAATGCTTCCCAGATATCACATCAGTAGTGCTGATCTCTTATTACTCACTGCTAATTTCTTAGCTCCAGCTAACCAACCATCAATGGTCCCAGTCGTACTTTCTATTTTTAACTCTAAATCCAGAGCAATGTGGCTGAAGCTGTCAAGTTCTACTGCTTTCTAGAGCTGGAACATGGTCCCCTATTTTGGTTAGATTATCATCAGTTTTCTATTTTCCAACTTCTTTACTGCCTCAGCTTGGCTGTCCTGGAACTTGTTCTGTCAATTGACCTTGAACTCAGAGATCTGCATGGCTCTGTCTCTTGAATGCTGGGATCAAAATTCTGTACCAGGCCTGTACATAAGGCTTTCTTCACCTAGAACTTGCTCTGTCCCAGGCTGGCCTTGAACTCAAAGACTGCTTGCCTCTGTCTCTTTGGATTAAAGGTGTGTACCACCATGCCTGGCCAAAGCTTTTCATGGTCACTATTCCTCAAGATCCAGATCAAAAGCCTGTGTCTTCTAGCCTCAAGAACTGGATGACAAGTGTGTCCTCCATTTCTGGATTGCAGTTCATTCCAGATTAAAAGTCCAAATCAAAACAATAACCAGGTAATAATGCCTAACGTGATATAACTACCTCATGTTCAAATAAATGCAAACACATAAACAATAAACAATAAACTTAACTTAGTAGGATCTTGCCAAAAAGCCACCACTCTTTTAATATGTTTATCTCCTTAAACATATTGCCATTGTACTTCCTGGTGTCCTTTTATTAATTGAACAACACATTTTGTATATTTTTCTTTCTAAATTTGCTGCACCTCAAAACATTCTTCATGAGACTAAACCACAACACAGAGTCTATACTGGATTGTTTTGAGACCTCCTTTGTCAATGCACTTTCTTCACCTTAGCCTCAGGCAGACTCTTCAGACAAGGGCAAAAGCAGCTACATTCTTCACTTAAAAAAAATCACTAAAACAGTCTCTTGACCACATGCTAAAATTCTTCTCTTTCTTCTCCTCTGAAACCTCTACATGCGTACACACACAAACATACACACACACACACACATACACACACACACACATACACACACACACACACACAGAGGAAGAGGGAGGGAGGGAGGGAGGGAGGGAGAGAGAGAGAGAGAGAGAGAGAGAGAGAGAGAGAGAGAGAGAGAG
>NW_021620852.1:1879931-1918139 GCF_004785775.1 Grammomys surdaster
GAGAGAGAGAGAGAGAGAGAGAGAGAGAGAGAGAGAGAGAGAGAGAGAGAGACTTAATTTTAAATATACCTTGACTAGTTCAAAGTCTTGGCAGTTCTAATCCTCCCCACAGCTAGCACACATTTTCCTCTGGTACTCCTGCATTAACACCCTCTAATTCTATATTTTATCTTTGTTGCCCTGACTCCTTCTGGGTGGCCCCTAGTCTTTGCTGCCCAAGACACTTCTGGGCAGCCCTTCCGGGAGCCACATTTCTTCTCACCTATATTTCAGATAATTTTCCTTCTGCAGCTCTAAATCTGATCCATCTCCATCCAAATTGTGGCAGTTCTTTTCCTCTCTCCCAGTTCCTAGCCCAAGCAAATCTAAAAGACACACCTCAGTCTATCTGCCTAACCATTAGCCACTGGCTCTTTATTGATGAATCAAAAACCAATTGAGGACAAGGACCTTCAGCATTTGGACACAAAGATTCCCGATTTGGGGGACTGGATTAATTCAAAGCATTAGAACCAATCTTCAACAAGCCTTAACTAAATGTTGTCCTTTATAAGAGTTGTCTTGGTCATGGGGTTTCTGCACAACAATGGAAACCCTAAAACGTTAGCTTCCTTCTCAGTGAATCTGCCTCTTTTTGTTGGTTTTTGTTGTTGTCGTCCTCGCTGTTGTTGTTGTTGTTATAACAAATGATATGATGATGAAAGCACATAGATAGATAGATAATAAAGAGATGAGAAATGATAGATAGATAGATAGATAGATAGATAGATAGATAGATAGATATAGTATAAAGAAAACTAAAGACAGATTTATGATCATTTCAACTCACTTTTCCTCATTAACACATTTTGGTTGTTTGAATGACTATGAGACTCACATGCTGATATGTTTGAATAGCTTGCCCCAAGATGGTAGAACTGTTTGGAAAATGTTGGGAGGTGGAGCTTGATGGAGTCTATTACTTGAGGAGATCTTTGAGGTTTCAGAAAACTTCCATTATTTCCAAACTGACAATCAAAGCATGTGCCGTTCTTAATACCATGACTTTGCACTGACATTGTGGGCTCTAACCCTTAAATTCTAAGCTCCATTTAAATGCTTTCCTTTATAAATTGTCTTTGTCATGGTATTTTATCACAGCAGTAGAAAGATAATTAAGCCACACACTTGACAACCACCGTGTAGCCATATTGTTCCCAGTGGTCTTCACTCTACCTTACTGATAGATGATCAGCACCCTTTATAGATATGTACTACATCTCTCCATATGACCTAAAATATTTGAGGCCACTGGGTAAAGCTTTGGGGATGCTTTGTTAAACTTACAACTAACTTCCCCCGATCCTAAAGGTAAGAGTGTTGTAAGATTTAAAGCTGATTGAAGAGATGAGTCTACCCTGCTATAGTCTGTCTACCTGATGTCCTCACCAATGCATTAGATAACTGCACTTCATCTGTTTTGTGTCTTTTCCAGTGGAACATTTCACTCAGGACAACTCAAATCAACATCCTCTGGCAGTGGGCATGGACAACAGTTTTTGTGGTTGCTTTGAGAGCTGTTTAATTTGATTTGGCTTGGTTTTTTTCCCCAATAGTAAAAATTGTTCTGACATAGAGAAACTGAATAAAGTATGGCTGTCACATCAAGTTTTGATGTTGTTTATCTTCCAATTATAGTTCTTTCCCATTGGTCCCCAGGTCTTCTCGGAAATGACATTTTAGGAAATGAGACTAATTGGAGACAAGCAGTCCCAGAAAAAAAAGACAGGGTGAGCTTGTTTTATGTACCTGTGAGAATTGGGAGGAAATCAGCCTGTGAGACACCAGGAATGTAAACTGTGGTATTAAGTTTAGAGCTAATGGAAACTAGAATAATTTCAATATAGCTTCTGCAGTTTAAAAGATGCCAATATTGAATGTTATGGCATTTAACATCAGGGAAATAAGGCTTGAACACAGATGGGCTTTTAGGCTTCAAGGGAACAAATCCTTATATTTAAAGAGCTGTGAGAATAATTACATAGTTTTGTGGCAAGTTATAATGAATACATCAGTCTTCCAAATAGAGCTTTTTGTCTGCTATAATTACACCTTTTGGAAAATATTGCAAAGAGTACTGGAGCACATCTTCCTCAATCAACATTACCATAAACATTTAAGTATATTTATTAATGTTCTCATGTGTGCTTCTGCAAGGGAACTATTCAAAGAAACACAAAGAGTAGTCTTCCATGTTTAAAAATTTTCCATATAATTCATATAATTATGAAACTGTGATATTTATAACTCTAAACAATTGGAATGAGGTAATTCATATATCATATGAATTATATATAATTTGTATGAGATTATCTGTATCAATCCACATACACTGGCTCTAATATTATTTATTACTATATTATGGGGATAGGGTTAGAAGAGTAGTTTGATTTCTTTGGGAAAACAGAGAAGAATGCTCAGGCAATATTTAGAAGTCTAGAATACTGTTTTCCCTCTGGCCAAGAAAAGAGAAATTTCTCTGACTCAAATGCTGTAATGAGTTTACAGATGGATTTTATCTCCCTTTAACTGCACAAAAGATACAATACCTCCTTAGTATATTAGGTTTTCCTAGAAATTCACAACCAACAAACATCTTCCATTATTTCCAGTCTCTCTTTATGCCTCCAAACTGACAATCAAAACATGTGCTGTTCTTAATACCATGACTTTATCCCAGGTAAGACAATGACAGCTTATCAAAGTAATGTAACCCAAGTCCAATGTGGTGAACCAATGAGTTTATTGGACTACTTACAGATCATAAGTGATGGGTTACTTACAGAAGTATGCACAATTATGAAATAGCTACATCACCCCCAAAGTCTTGTCCTGTCATAAATATAACCTCATAGAAACTGTATCATGGGGCCTGATTTTCAGTTAATCTTCCACTTCCTATGTACTCTATATACATCTTCTAAAATCACTTAGATTTAGGAAGTGGGTGATGGCTGAAATCCCTGGTCATGTCAATGTGAAGTTCCCTGTATCTTCCATTTTAACATCATTAAAACCATGCTGTCTCTATGTTGGGTTTCCCTAATTAGTTTCCATGGCTACCTGCCAAAGATGATTATCCCTCTAACAAGATAACGCAATGATCATGTTATGCTCTAAAGAAGATGCTGTACCATATTATTCCTAAGATTTTTTTTTCCTGATTTCTTTCCTGTGTTAAAAAAAGTACCTTATCTTCTCATAAACAAAGTTAACACAAATTTGAAGGAATAATAGTCAATAAAGGGTCAGGTAAGCCATGAAGATTCCTCATCTTGTGGAGTACGTGATCCTTGGCCTCTAAAATGTGGAGCCCATGCAAAGACTCACTTCCGCATGGTTCAAAAATGTTATTGCTAATTCCAGTTCTGATTGAGTTCAATAGATTTTAGTCAATATAACTTTTATTTTAATGGAATTGCACTAAACCATACAAAATTTTAAGCACAGGAACAAAGATAATTTTATAGTTTCTTACATATTTCCCATTTATTTCATAAAGCATCAAATGAAAATATGTACATGGGAAAATTCTGAAACTCATTTACAAGTTGTTACTGTCTTAGTTTGGATTTCTGTTGCTATAGTAAAAGACCATGATCAAAAGCAAGTTGAGGAAGAAAAGGTTTGTTTGGCTTACCTTTCTAAATCCATAGTTCATCACTGAAGGAAATTAGTATGGGAACTCAAACAGGTCAGGAACCTAAAGCAAGAGCTAATGCAGAGGTTCTAGATGGATATTTTTGATGGGATTGCTTTCCATGTCTTGTTTAGTCTATTTTCTTATAGAATCAAAAACCACAAGCTCAGGGATGGCACCAACTACAATGGGCTTTGCCCTTACCCATAAATCACTAATTAAGAAAATGCCTACAGCCAGCTCTTACTGAGGCATTTTCTCAGTGGAGGTTTCCTCCTTTCAGATAACTGTTTCAGGTTGATATAAGACTATCCAATACAATTAGCTTTGTCCATTCTTTTGTTTTGTTTTTTAGTTATTAACTATTTTACTTATTTACATCCCAAATATTGTGCCTTCCTGGTCCCCCCTCTCAGCATTCCTCCCTCCCCTTTGTCTCTGAGAGGGTACCTCTCCATCCCAGGCATCCTCCCTACCTGGGGCATCAAGTCTGTACAGAATTAGGTGCATCCCCTCCCACTGAGGCCACACAGGTCAGTCCTCTGCTACATATGTGCCGGGGGCCTTGGATCAGTTCCTGTATGCTCTTTGGGTAGTGGCTTAGTCTCTAGGAGTTCCAAGGGGTCCTGATTAGTTGATACTGTTGGTCTTCCTATGGGGCTGCCATCCCCTTCTTTTTCTTCAGTTCTTCCCCTATTCCTTAGGGGTCCCTGACTTTAGTCCAGTGTTTGGCTGTAGGTATCTGCGTCTGTCTCAGTTGGTTGCTGGTAGAGCCTCTCAGATGACAGCAATGCTAGGCTATTGTCTATAATCACAACATAGCATCAGTAATAGTGTCAGGGTTTGTGCCTGCACATGGGATGGATCTCAAGTTGGGCCAGTCATTGATCAGCCATTCAATGTCTCTCCAGTTTTGTCTCTGCAATTTTTTAGACAGGAACAATTTTGGGTCAAAAATTTTGAAGGTGGGTTGGTGTCCCCACCTTTAGCAGAAACAGCAATGGTAAGATGAGCACTCTGGCAGCCAGGAAGTACAACACAAACAACGTTGGAAATATCTGCCAACAGAGGACACAGACAGGGTTCTAAACTGCCATCCTCAGAAAAAAAAAAAAAAATGAGTTCCCTTACTTTAGGGACTTCGACTTATTCCTAACCTGCATTTGTGTTTTCATTGCAGAAAAGTTTTTTAGGACATAATCTGTTTAAGGCAGAGATGGAATTTTATTAAGGATGCTTCAATAGTGTGGGTATATGTTTCTTAATGTAAACTAAGGAAAGAAACAACAAACTCAAGTGTGGGCTTATGCTTCCCAAGGCAGAGTAGGGGCAAGCAAAACATATTCAAGTGTGGGTATGAGCTCCTGAAGAAGGGGTTGTAACTAGCTGTCTCAACATTATCCATATGTCATTTCAATGGTTACCAAGCGATGACTGATTGAAAATATTGCTACAGAATCTTTTGTTTTCCTGGTATTTTTTTCCTCTGTCTTTGAGCAAGTGAGATTATAAGGTGGACCAAGAGATGTCTTGGATGGAATTATAATTTGATGGTATATCCAAATAAGCAAAGCAAAAATAAACTCAGCTAAGACACAAAATAGTAGAGAAATATTTATTACCTGTAACAGGAAAAGAGAGCAAGGGCATCATTTCCAAAGCCAAATAAAGGGAAAGGAATTTACTAGGGAAGCCTATCTACATTGCCATGTGGGAGATATTCCTATGCCTGATTTAATGTACATTTTTCTGAGCATGCTCAGTTAGAGTCTTAGTTCAAGAAGAAAACAACAGCACCCCAGTGCATTGGAATAATGTTATAAAGGTAGATAGGAGGTCAGTTTCTTGGGCACATTCAGCACATGTTGAAGAAGCACAACAAGTACTGGAAACTGCCAGTCACTTCTAGATGACCTCATCAGTCACTGGCACCTACATGATGGGGTAGGAGTCACAGGGAGCAAGCCAACGACAACCAAAATGTAGAAAAGGCAATACATGGGCTGTGGCAGACTGAGGCCTTTCCTCGGGGCTCTCCTCTAGCTTTATAGACTGCAGGAACCTGGGTTTGTGTACTCTTTGTACACTCTGAAGTCATCCTTAAGCTTTAGATACAAAAGAAAGAGCATCTTCAAAGAAGAGCAAAAGCATATCTGGCCCCAGGTTCTTCTTTTCTTTTTAGTTACAAACATGAAGATAAACCCAGAAGCCGTTAGTTTACAAGGAGTTTATAGTCCATGCATTTTCTGAGTAAGTGGATATTATTGTTCATGTGAGAATCTTAGAAAATTGCGAATTTATATCTGGGAAGGAAGAAAGGTCTTCAGTGTCTGTTGTCTGTGGTGAAATTTTTTCTCTGTTGGCAAGAGGCTTCACCTGGATTTCTAGGTGAGGAAATCTTTTCCCTTCTCACAGCTCGACACTTTTATCCTGCCTCAGAATGACTCAGCTTCTCAGTGAAATAGAAGGTGTCAAGTGTTCTGAGACCAAGAGTCTAGACATCTAGTAAAGGATAAATCATTACACACCCAATCTTTACTTTGGGGGCTGGTGGAGTGCAGAGACCTTGTTCTGTTCCACCTGCCTCTCATTCTATGTAACATCACTCCATGCACTGCTTCTGGGTACAGTGAGTTTTCTCACCCTTGGCAAGTTCTCAGACTACCCCACATAGTTTTTTATTCCACTCCACATAGCTCCTCTGATGTCATTTCTCTCTAACTCCAGCCCACCCATCACTATGCGATATCACTCCATGATATCCCTCCATCTGGAACCATAGAACACAGCCACTCTACATAGGCCTAGAGTAGACTGGATATTTTAGGACACTCTACCATAGCACCTGCCCACCAGCCTGATCTCCTCCATCCTCTTCAGACATCCCTAAGATACTCAGATCAACATTTCACCTTGGAATTTAACTTGGGGTGCTAAGAAAAAACACCAAAAGATCAATGTAATAACTAATCCTTGTTGTCAACTAAAAATATGGGAAGAACATCAAGTAAAGATGCTCCTATCAATAAGCCTGACTGCATAGGGGTTGATGTCAAAAGTATCCCCTCTCCAGGAAAAAGACATGGGGAGAGGTATGGCCCTCATGCCTCACTGGACAAAGGCAGGAGGATCGGAGCCATTACAAGGTCCCCTTCAATTACTGGAGGTCAGGCCTCCATCCCTACCTTCGCAAGATTAGAATTGCCACAGCCCTTCTATACTTAGAGAAGGGAGGAGATGTCAAGGGCAGCCCTGATTACACACTGAAGGCCTAAAATCAGTCATAGGCCTAAAATCAGCAATAGGCCTGTCATATGTGTCTACTAACACCAAGTCTTGGGTCTCTGTGGAAAAACATTGAAACAGATGGCTATAAGCTATTGTAAACAGGCAGCCTTTGTGGAAATTTACCAGCCTGAGTAGTCATAGACCTGGTAAATAGGTAGCCTTGGCAGATAATGCCAACTTAGAGAAGGACAAGTGAATCATAGGCAGTCATGGTGACCTGTCCCCTGAACCTTCACCCAGCTGATACTCTATTCTGAAAGATATCTGTATTCCCCTTGAACACCCACACTCCTCTTCCCCATGTCCTGCCTTTCTGTGTTTATAACCCCTGTGTGAGTGAATTACGATTTGAAAATAAATAAATAAATTATTTTTTAAAAAAAACACATGTAAAAAAAAAAAAAAGAAAGAAAGAAAAAAAAAAAAAGATGCTCCTATCAGGGGCTAGAGAGATGGCTCAGCAGTTAAGAGCACTGAGTGCTCTTCCAAAGGTCCTGAGTTCAATTCCCAGCAATGATATGGTGGCTCACAACCATCTTTAATGGGATCTGATGCCCTCTTCTGGTGTGTCTGAAGACAGCTACAGTGTACTTGTCATATACATAAAATAAATAAATAAAATCTTTAAAAAAAAAAAAAGATCCTCCTATCAGATTGACCTATGGCCATGTCTAAGAGGCAATTTTCTTCATTGCTATTTGGTTTAGGAAGGTCTAGCTCACTGTATGTGAAGCCATCAAAGGCAGGTAGGCCTATTGCTATATAACAAAAATAAGCCGATCTGAGTCACAGCTGGATGGAAAGTTTTTTAATCTCCATTTTTATTGGTTGTGATTCTGTTATACTCTCTAGTATGGCATGATAACCCTAAGGGTACAACAGTGGTAGTTATGCCTTGGCAGTAACCAATAGCTCTCTAATTACACTCAAAACCCATTCAATGCCTAATATTGAATACCTAGCCAATTACCTAGAGCTAGTGAAATCACAGTTTTTGGAGGTTCTTTGAGGGGAACATGTTCATCTATCTTGTTTCATAGTCTTTTTGCCTGTATTAGAAGTTACTTTTTTGGGATTCCAGTGTAGATTGAACAGCCACAGCTCTACAGAAATCTTCCAGAACTCCAGCATCAGCTCAAGACTCTGAGACATTCAGCCTTGTGGATGAAAACTTTTATGGCCCAAAAATCCTCTAATGAAAGATTACAACTGCCAATGCAGACTGTTATACCCAACCAAAATTAAAATGTTATGACAAAACAATCTCAATTATAAGGTCTACTGCTTTCAAGTACTCTCAGAGAAGAAAATAGCTCTGTAGCCTCACTAGAATATAATGGAAGCTGCTTTGCTACTTAGCCAGAGTACCTGACAGAAGATAGCATTTCAGCTATCTACAGTGGGAAGTCACCCAGTGAGATTACAGGAAATTCTTGAAGAGATGATCATTATATGTAGACATTCCAGGATTTGCTAGCAAGAGAAAGCCATCTACAGCAGAGAATTTTACATCATCTTGAAAGGATAACTCTTGGCCTAACTCTAGATCTTGGTGAAACTGAAAAATGTGACCTTAATATGTCAAAAGAGTGAGCAGCAGAAACCTCTCCTAAGTGCTTAGCTCTGCCAAACCAATAAAGTATGAAGAGCACACAAAATTCATCAAATAGGAGTTTTAAATCTGGACCAGGATACAAATATATAAGGGCCCCCACAAAAAGCAAAATGAGCAGATAAGATAGTACAGGTACCTTTCATCAGCCACCCATGCCTCTCCTGCCATCAGCTCACAATATGGTCATACTAGAGAGTAATCTCTACAATGAACCCAAATGCATGAGCTTGATTAAAGGCTGATTCCCTCGGCATTTGAAGACAAATCAAAACTGGCCTGTGGATCCTCCTTGGACTCCTGCCTATCCCATCACCCTGAGCAACAACAGTAAAAAGAATTTCTCTCAAACACAGAATTTTTTTTCATTTCACCTGTCAGTTACTTTTATTGTTTATAAGAGGGGGAAAAAGTGACTGTGGTATTTCAAATGAACATGACCCCCATAGACTAATCGGGAGTGGCGCTATTTGGGAGGTGTGGACTTGGAGGAAATGTGTCACTAGAGTGGGCTTTTGGGTTTCAAAAGCCCAAGTCAGGCCCACTGTTGCTTTCTCTTCCTATTGCCTGTGGATCCAGATGTAGAACTTTCAGGTACCTCTCCAGGGCAATGTCTGCCCACATACCCACCATGCTTTCAGCCATAATGGACTAAGCCTCTGAATTGTAAGCCAGCCCTAATTAAATGTTGTCGTTTATAAAAATTGCATGGTCATGGTGTCTCTTCCTAGCAATAAAACCCTAAATAAGACAGTGGCGAAAGGTAGGATGGACACTTTGGTTCACAGTTTGAAGATCCAGCCCACCAAGGGAGAGAGCCATGGCAACAGGCATGTGAGGTTCATGGTCACCTTTGTCTGCATACTGGAAGCAAAGACAGATAAATGCTGGTTTTTTGCTCAATTTCTTGTTTTCTTCAATTATGTACCAACATATTAATGGTCCTGACTACATTTAGGGTGGTCCTCCTTCAGCTAGGCCTCTCTAAAGTAACTATAGGTTTGTTTCCATGCTGAGTTTAAACCCAATCAAGTCAACAATGAAGGTTGACCAGCACAGCTCTGTACAGCTGTACAGGATGCACAGATATGGATGAAAAAATGTTGCTTCAAGAATGCTTGGCTAGTCAAATGGGTTCTTGATAAGAGAAATGCTATAAAAATGACAGCATACAAATAACGCATGAGAATGACCCTCACCAAGTGGATATGAAGTGTGAAGATCATATGTTACTCCAAGAGTACAACCAACACTGGACGGAATTAGCAAGTCTGAGCCCAGTGACAATATATTACCTGTCACAGCAATATCAATGATGCCACTGTAGATTTATCACATCATGCAGCAGCCATAGCAGTGGAAACTAAGACCCTACATTGCCATTCAGTTGGGCCTCTGCCTATCTCTCTCTGCTCCCTAGAATTTCCAAGGGCTTTCCTCAGCAGACCCTCCATGGAAACCCACTCAGGTCCCTTTCCTGGATCATCCACTTTTACTGAGGTCCTCTTCTGTCCTTTCCCCCTCCCTATCTTCTTTGTTGCTTTATTTCCTTTTTCATGTATGTACTATACATGCAAATTGTAAATAGTGGGAGTCTAAGAAAGGTCTAAGTCCAACAGATTAATAATACCAACTGTCCAGTGATGCCACACTATGGAGACAAACCTTTATTCAAGAAAAAGGTGAGAGAACTTTTCCCTTTGTGGTCTATTTATGCTCAGCTGCAACTGTTCAATTCTGCCATTTAAAAAGAAGGAATAGATAAAATATAGACAATCAAATTTGCTGTGTTACAAGGATGTGGTTAAAAAACTAGATGGCAGGCCACATTTGGTGCTTTGACCTAGTTTTGCATTGAGAAACAAATATCAGTGCCTTGCTGAGGCTGGCTGGGTAAGTGGATCAAGAGTTAATCTTCAACAGTCTGGAAACTTTGAATCATCTGTAGAGGAGGGAGGGGCTGAAGGTGTTTTGGTTCACTCTTCTCACTCCAGCAGTCACAGTCATAAATGTAGACCACATCTGCATTACCTTCACATCCCACTGTAACCTAAAGCTGCTTCATACAGGACAGCAGCTACAAATAGCGGGGCAGTGTGCCTTTCTTATTGGGTCATTGCTATATCTTGTAGCATCCCCACTGCCACCATTGAGTAGCACACACTGGATAGCACTGGGTACAAGCAGCAATGCAAAGAAAGGCCAGGTGGTGCCTTGCCTGGCAATCTATGCTTTATTTAATCTGTTTTTAGATATCCAATAGTTTTCATGATTGCATATATAGAAAATACAACCAAGTACAAGGTAAAAAATTCTGCTTGCCAATCTTTTTCCTATTTTGTCCTTGTCCCAGTCTGCACACTCAAGTAGAGAGCCACGGTTCTTCTTTTCCAGTGTATCCTGCCCATGGCTCCCTTGGTTGGGTTTTAATGAACTTTGCTGCTGTGACTAGTTTTCTGTATTTCTAAGGGTTGAGATTTTTATTCTTTCTTTTGCTGAGGCTCAGCTTTAGATTCACAACTTGGAAGTGTTTCTTCACTTAATGAAACCAGGGAATTTAGTGTGAAGTGACAAGTCAATAAACACCTGACAGCTCAGATGCACACTAGGGAGGCAGATTCAGGGGTTTATATTCAAAGGCTGTAGCTGCAAGAGGAGAGCAAGACAACTTGATTTTTCCATGATTTAAGAAAATGCACCTAGTTACCTGTGAATCTGTCGAGAGGGAACTGAGAAAGAACCTGCACAACTTTGTAAGCAGAGCAGACTTCACACACTACTGAGATCAGGGCAAGTGGCCCAGGCAGTAGGGCAACAAAAGAAAGAAGAGGCAGAAGGTCAGAGTAGCTGAGGAGGTGAAAGAGAATGTGCGAGGTGAGAGAATTCTGGAAAGCAGGTCTAGATGACCACCATAGAAATAAAGACTGAAGTATTTGTTTAAAGAGGACTTTGGGAGGCAGGAAAGCCCGGATGCTTCCTGCTCTCTTAATGCGAGTTTCCTGCATTTGATAGATAGAGTGAAGTGTGTTGTCGAGAACAGTGTTTTCTCTTTATATTATGAATTTAAAGTCAATTAATTTGTTTGATTTGTGTGAAGAAGACAAACAATATAATCTTGCCAGTAAATTGTCTCCTTGTAAGTTTAAAGGTTTTCAGGTTCGAATTTCTGCCTTAAATGCCTGAAAAGATATATTTCTGAGAAAATATTAAGAGGAACTATGAAAAAAAAATTTATTCAAGGAAATATCATACTATCTGATGCTGAAATGGAAAATTTTAAGAGACCTACATTTTTCTTTTCCTTTATTGACAACCAACAAATGAGTTGGTTAGAGAGGTGTCTAAAATGTCTCCTCGTCTATGTGCATTTTATTGGGACTATGTCTGAGGACACTGTAGCAGCCAATCAGTAAGAAGAAATACTATCTATATAAAGTTGTATTTTATCACATGTGATTGATCCAGATATGTTGGTCCTAAATGAGATTTTAAAATATCTCATTCCCTGTCCATGTTCTCTCCAAATCTCTACATTAAAACGCAAAGCAATGATAAATCATTCTGAGAAGATCAAAGAATACCAAGTGAACTTAATTTCATTCACATTTCCTGCATCCGGTTGATTTATTTCCTACCCTCAGAGACACCAACTGACTATCACATGTAGAGTGCAAAGTGTTTTGAAAACCTTCTTATGAGTTTTCCAATAAGTTCCCATCTGACAGGTCATAAAATAATATTATTTTGTGCAGCCTTTCAAAGCTCTTCGTGAAAGTGCACAGATGGGAAAATGCAAGAAAAGCATGTGCTAAGTTCTGTCATTGTGGAGGTTGACACAACCTTCTCAACTCAACTAATAGTTCACTCTTTGTCTAAAGCCTCTGAGAAGTCAGAAACTTAACTATAAATCAAACAGTCTTCAACCTGGGCTTTGAAGGCACAGTGGGATGTAGAAGAAATTTCCAGAGATTGTAAATGTGTTGGAAAACCAGAAATACTGGCTCATTTTTTCTCATGTCATTATCTCAGTTCCTCTGTGCCATTCTTGACATGGACTCTTGAGGTCAGGTGGAATAACAGAAACTATCTTTCCAGGACAAAGCTTCATTAAAACTAAGGTCTCTATTTGACTAGCAGGAAGACAATAATCTAGGGCCTCCCCACTTCCCAGCTGCCCACTCGTTGCTCTCACTTCTTACACAGTGTCTTCCTCTGTCTCTCCCTGTAATTTGGTTACCTGTTTGCAGCAAAAGTCCTGTAATGGTCTTTTAAATTATTGAACTACTAATTTCTTTTAATACAATGATGTGGCTGACAGCTAGCCAAGGTAACCATACTATGACTAATTTAGACTAATCTCATCATCATCAAGATGAACCAAATGTATCCACATCAAGAAAACTATATAATTCTATTCTTAAGAAAAGCAAGTTGTGCTTTGAGTTCAAAGCATAAGAAAAATAAGAAAATTCAATGTGTTCTAATCTCAGAGTAAGTAAAGCTGGAACCAAAATAAGTAAATAACTGAATTAAAATTTTAAAAATCAAACTGATATGCAGTTATTGGCTTCAGTCTAGAAACTGAAGTACCCTCTACCACATATTTATGTTAATTTGCTAATAAGCATGCAGCTTGCTGTTCTGCAGTTGCATTATTTTGCAGTTTCTGAATTTCACAGTTAATGACTTGAGTGGGGAGACTTTAATTAATAAAACAGAAACTGTGAGTATCGTCATTTGTGAGTGTCACTGGGTATACCAACTGTACTCCAGGGCTAGCCACATGCTCAGTAGTAGTTGGCCAATACAAATCAGACTCCATGTGCTTTAATAGATTTCTTTCCTTTTGTTTTGTCTGTCTGTCTGTCTGTCTGTCTGTCTGTTTAAGAAAGAGAAAGAGCATGAGGTTAGGTGAGTAGGGATGTCTCGGATCTGGGAGAAGTCGGAAATGGGAACATAGAAATTTATATTTTGTATGAATTTTAAAAAAAAATAATTTAAGAGATGTATAATTTTTACACATATTTGTTAATAATAACAGTTGATATATCTATTTCAAAGAGAAATTTCCAATAATAGAATCCAGTATGGTGTCTGAAGTACAAGTTACTTTTAGATGTGCTTAAATGAGGAAATTAATCTTCTCTCACTTATGTAGGAAACCTGCCCCCACCCCATAATCACATGAACCCCCAGAATGTTGTGAGTCTGCTTCTCAGCCTCTTCTTAACTATAGGTCTTTGTCTGGAAAATAATGCTACTTGTACCATAGAACAAAATAAGTAAGTACATTCAGTATTCATAATGGTATTCTCATATTTAACAATAATTAACTGTTTCAAAGAAAATATTGGTTTTCTCTCCAAACTTATTTCAATGCTCCTTTGTATGTATTTTATTTTACTAAATTATTTTATTTATTTACATTCCAAAAGTTGTCCTCTTCCCTGTTCCCCCTACCCTGAGTTCTTCACCCCATCCCACCCCAGCCTCTGAGAGGGTACTCCCCCATCCACCCACTCACCCCCACCAGCATCCCTCTTCCCTGGGCCATCAAGTTTCCACATGGTTAAGCATATCCACTCCTGCTGAGGCCATTTAAGGCAGTCCTCTGCTACATATGTGCCTGGGCCACAAACAAGCCCCACGTATGCTCCTTTGCTTTTGGCTTAGTCTCCAGGAGCTCTGAGAGGTCTGGGTTAGTTGAGACTGTTGTTCTTCCTATGGGGTTGCAGTCCCCCTAAACTCCTTCAGTCGTTTCCCTAACTCTTCCATATGGTCCTCGACCTCAATCCAAAGGTTGACTGTAAGTATCTGCATTTGTCAGTCAGTTGCTGGTAGAGCCTCTTAGAGGACAGCCATGCCAGGCACCTATCTGCACGGGTCAAGGTTGATGCGTGTGCATGGGATGGATCCAAGTTGGGTCATTCTTTCCATTATTGCTCCATTTTTGCCCCTGCATTTCCTTTAGACAGGAACAATTCTGGGTTAAAAAGTTTGAAGATGGGTGGGTAGCCCCCTGCCACAACTGGGGGCCATGTCTATCTATTGGAGGTGGTCTCTTCCAGCTCCATCTCCCCATTGTTGGACTCAATGGTCCTTTTCTTTACTTTTCTAAAATGTACTTTTTCTTCCTAGACCACATATTCTTTAAACAAGTAAGCTCTTTCTTTTTCTTTCTTTCTTTCTTTCATTCATTCATTCATTCATTCATTTTTTTTACACTCCAAATTTTATTCCCCTCCTGGTCCACCCTCCGACTGTTTCATATCCCATAACTCCTTCCTGACCCCTGTCTCCATAAGGATGTCCCCAACCCACCCCACCAGACCCCTAAACTCCCTGGAGTCTCCAGTCTCTTCAGGGTTAGGTGCATCTTCTCTGACTGAACCCAGACCCAACAGTCCTCTGTTGTATATGTATTGGGGACCTCATATCAGCTGGTGTGTGCTGCCTGGATGGTGGTCCAGTAGCTGAGAGATCTCTGGGGTCCAGGTTAATTGAGACTGCTGGTCCTCCTCCAGGGTTGCCCTCATCCTCAACTTCTTCCGGCTTTTCCCTAATTCAGCCACAGGGGTCACCAGCTTCTGTCCATTGGTTGGGAGCAAATGTCTTTCAGCTGCTTGTTGGGTCTTTGACATGATAGGTCCCTTTGTATGAGCACTCCATAGCTTCAGTAATAGTGTCAGGCTTTAGGGTTCCTCCCCTTGAGCTGGGTCCCACTTTGGGCCTGTCACTGGACCTTCTTTTCCTCAGGCTCTTCTCCATTTCCTTCTCTGCAGTTCGTTCAGACAGGGACAATTATGGGTCAGAGTTTTGACTGTGGGATAGAAACTCCATTGCTCACTTGATGCCCTGTCTTTCTGCTGGAGGTGGGCTCTAGGAGTTCTCTCCCCACTCTAGGGCATTTTATCTAGGGTCCCTCCCTTTGAGTCCTAAAAGTATCTCACCTCCCAGGTCTCTGGTACATTCTGGAGGGTCCCCCCAACCTCCTACCTTCTAAGGTTGCCTGTTTCCATTCCTTCTGCTGGCCTTCTAGTCCTTTTACCTCCCACACAATATAGATCATGTTCTCCCTACCCTTACCCCGTTCCCTTTCCCTCCCAGATCCATCCCCTCCCTCCTTGTGGTTCCTTTCTTCTCTCTTCCAAGTGGAATTGAAGCATCCTTACTTGGGCCCTTCAGTTTATTTACATTTTTGGTTCTGTGGACTGTATCTTGGATATTCTGTACTTTTTGGAGGGCTAATATCTACTTATTAGTGAGTACATACTATGAATGTCCTTTTGGGTCTAAATTACCTCACTCAGGGCAATATTTTCTAGTTCTTTCCATTCAACTGCAAAACTCAGGATGTCCTTGTTCTTAATAGCTGAGTGGTATTCCATTGCGTAAATGAACATTTTCTGTATCCATTTTTCTGTTGTGAGATATCTGGGTTGTTTCTAGCTTCTGGCTATCACAAATAAAACTGCTATTCTTAAATTGAAAAGACCTCCTAGCCCCTCCCACATACTTTCTTATAAGCCTGCTAAGCTACTGCATCACACCATTATCTACCTCATAGTTCAGACCAGCAGGAGTAGCTCCTTGGAGAATTGCATTTGTCCACAGGTGAGGATTTGTCAAGTGTTCCAGACTACTGAAGCTTAATTCCTTTCTGTGGTTAAAATGCTAATAAAAAATTAATCGGAGCATAGAGTAGGTCACAGGCTGCAGCTCCATACCCAACCCCAGAAAACCGAGAAAAACAGGGACTCCCAGGAGCTTGAACTCGCGCAGCATCCCAGGTAAGGAAAAAGCAGCACTCACCCCAAACAGGGAGCAACCGGGACCCACTGGGACCCAGGAATTCGCTCCTGGCCTGGAGCAGGCTCCATCCAGTCAGGGCCCAAGGACTTGCGGATCCCGGGAGGCAGCTCTGCACCCAATCTCGCAGAATCCAGAGGAAGCGGGGCTCGCAGGACCTCTGTGCCAAGCAGGGTCTTGGGCTAGGAGGTGGCAGTGCTTGCCCACAAACAGGGAGCAGCTAGGACCCACCGGGACCCAGGAGTTCACTCCAGGCCTGGAGCATGGGTTCCTTCCGGTCTGTGCCCGAGCAGATCCTGAGAGTCAGCTCTGCACCCAATCTCACAGATCCTAGAAGTAGCTGGGCTCTCGGTGGCTCCAGCTAGCTCAAGAAGTTTCTTAGGCTAGGAGGTGGCAGTGCTCGCCCCCAATCAGGGAGCAACTGGGACCCACTGGGACCCACTGGGACTCACTGGGACCAAGGAATCCGCTCCTGACCCGGAGCCCCGGGCCCTTCCGGTTTCCACCTGAGCACTGAGCACATCTTGGGCCTCAGCTCTAACTCAAGCAGCAAAACCCATCGCAAACAGTTCTGACACAGCCTAGATAATAGGAAAGACAGGCCCCAGTCAGAGACAGCACTGATAGCACAAAGGTGATCCAGATGGCGAAAGGCAAGCGCAAGAACACAAGCACCAGCAACCCAAGGTACTTGCCATTATCAGAACCTAGTTCTCCCACATTAGAAAGTCCTGAAATCCCCATATCACCAGGAAAACAAGAACCAGATCTAAAATCACTTCTAATGATGATGCTAGAGGACTACAAGAAGGAAGTAAATAACACTATCAAAAAACTTGAGGAGAACACAGGAAAAAAGGATGAAGTCCTTAAAGAAACACAAAAATCCTTTAAAGAATTACAAGAAAACACAAACAAACAGATGAACGAATTGAACAAAACCATCCAGGACATAAAATGGAAGTGGAAGCAATAAAGAAATCACAAAGGGAGACTATCTTGGAGATAGAAAACCTAAGAAAGAAATCAGGAGTCATAGACACAAGCATCACCAACAGAATACAAGAGATAGAAGAAAGAATCTCAGGTGCAGAAGATACCTTAGAAAATATTGACACAACTATCAAAGAAAATGCAAAATGCAAAAAGTTGTTATCTCAAAATATCCAGGAAATCCAGGACGCAATGAGAAGACCAAACCTAAGGATAATAGGTATAGATGAGAGTGAAGATTCCCAACTTAAAGGGTCAGTAAATATCTTCAACAAAATTATTGAGGAAAACTTCCCTAACCTAAGGAATGAGATGCCCATAATCACACAGGAAGCCTACAGAACGCCAAACAGACTAGATCAAAAAAGAAACACCTCCCGTCACATAATAATCAAGACACAAAATGCACAAAACAAAGAAAGAATTTTAAAAGCAGTAAGGGAAAAAGGCCAAATAACATATAAAGGCAAATCTATCAGAATTACACCTGACTTCTCACCAGATACTATAAAAGCCAGAAGATCCTGGACAAATATCATACAAACCCTAAGAGAACATAAATGCCAGCCCAAACTACTTTACCCAGCAAAACTCTCAATTACCATAGATGGAGAAACTAAGATATTCCATGACAAAACTGAATTTACACAGTATCTTCCCACAAATCCAGCTTTACAAAGGATAATAGCAGGAAAGCTCCAATACAAGGAGGGCAATCATACCCTAGAAAGAGCAAGAAAATAATCCTTTTCCATCAAACCCAAAAGAAGATAACCACACAAACGATGTCTCCACTATTAGCAAAAATGACAGGAAGCAACAATACCCTCTCCTTAATATCTCTTAAAATCAATGGACTCAATTCCCCAATAAAAAGGCATAGGCTAACGGACTGGATACGCAAACAGGACCCAGCTTTTTGCTGCTTACAGGAAACCCACCTCAGTGACAAAGACAGACACTACCTTAGAGTAAAAGGTTGGAAAACAATTTTTCAAGCAAATGGACCTAAGAAACAAGCGGGAGTAGCCATTCTAATATCGAATAAAATCGACTTTCAACTTAAAAGTATCAAAAAGGATAAGGAAGGGCATTTCATACTTGTCAAAGGAAAAGTCAACCAACATGAACTCTCAATTCTGAATATCTATGCACCAAATACAGGAGCATCGACTTTCATAAAAGAAACCTTACTAAAGCTCAAAACACACATTGCATCTCACATAATAATAGTGGGAGACTTCAACACCTCACTCTCAGCAAGGGATAAATCATGGAAACAGAAACTAAATAGAGATACAGTAAAACTAACAGAAGTTATGAACCAAATGGACTTAACAGATATCTATAGAACATTTCACCCTAAAGCAAAAGAATATACCTTTTTCTCAGCACCTCATGGTACCTTCTCCAAAATAGACCATATAATTGGGCACAAGACAGGCCTCAACAGATATAAGAAAATTGAAATAATTCCCTGCATCCTATCAGATCACCATGGTCTAAGGCTGGTCTTCAAAAATGACAAAGAGAATGGAAAGCCCACATTCACATGGAAACTAAACAACACCCTACTCCTTGATAATCAGGTAAGGGAAGAAATAAAGAAAGAAATTAAAAACTTTTTAGAATTTAATGAAAATGATGACACATCATACCAAAATCTATGGGATACAATGAAAGCAGTGCTAAGAGGAAAATTCATAGCTCTAAGTGCCTACAAAAAGAAACTGGAGGGAGCATACACTAACAGCTTGACAGAGCACATGAAAGACCTAGAACAAAAAGTAGCTAATACACCCAAGAGGAGTAGAAGGCAGGAAATAATCAAACTCAGGGCTGAAATCAACCAAATAGAAACAAAAAGAACTATCCAAAGAATCAATAAAACCAGGAGCTGGTTCTTTGAGAAAATCAACAAGATAGATAAACCCTTAGCTAGACTAATCAGAGGGCAGAGAGACAGTATCCAAATTAATAAAATCAGAACTGAAAAGGGTGACATAACAACAGAAACAGCGGACATTAAAAAAATCATCAGATCCTACTACAAAAGCCTATATTCAACAAAATTGGAAAATTTGGATGAAATGGACAATTTCCTAGACAAATACCAGTTACCAATGTTAAATCAGGACCAGATAAACCATCTAAACAGTCCCATAACCCCAAAAGAAATAGAAGCAGTCATTAAAAGTCTCCCTACAAAGAAAAGCCCGGGACCAGACGGTTTTAGTGCAGAATTCTATCAGACCTTCAAGGAAGACCTAATTCCAATTCTTTCCAAACTATTCCACAAAATAGAAACAGAAGGTACACTACCCAACTCATTCTTTGAAGCCACAATTACACTCATACCTAAGCCACACAAAGACCCAACAAAGAAAGAGAACTTCAGGCCAATCTCCCTTATGAACATTGATGCAAAATTACTCAATAAAATTCTAGCGAACCGAATCCAAGAACACATCAAAACAATTATCCATCACGATCAAGTTGGCTTCATCCCAGGAATGCAGGGTTGGTTCAATATTCGGAAATCCATCAATGTAAACCATTATATAGACAAACTCAAAGAAAAATACACATGATCATCTCACTAGATGCTGAGAAAGCATTTGACAAAATTCAACACCCCTTCATGATAAAAGTCTTGGAAAGGTCAGGAATTCAAGGTCCATACCTAAACATAGTAAAAGCAATATACAGCAAACCAGTAGCCAGCATCAAACTAAATGGAGAGAAACTTCATGAAGCAATCCCACTAAGATCAGGGACTAGGCAAGGCTGCCCACTCTCCCCCTACTTATTTAATATAGTATTGGAAGTCCTAGCCAGAGCAATTAGGCAACACAAGCAGGTCAAAGGGATACAAATTGGAAAGGAAGAAGTCAAAATCTCACTATTTGCAGATGATATGATAGTGTACTTAAGTGACCCCAAAACTTCCACCAGAGAACTCCTAAACCTGATAAACAACTTTAGCAAAGTGGCTGGATATAAAATTAACTCAAGCAAATCAGTAGCCTTCCTCTACTCAAAAGATAAACTGGCTGAGAAAGAAATTATGGAAATGACACCCTTCAAAATAGTCACAGATAATATAAAATACCTTGGTGTGAACCTAACCAAGCAAGTAAAAGACCTGTATGACAAGAACTTCATTCCCCTGAAGAAAGAAATCGAAGCAGATCTCAGAAGATGGAAAGATCTCCCGTGCTCATGGATTAGAAGGATTAATATAGTAAAAATGGCTATTTTGCCAAAAGCCATCTACAGATTTAATGCAATCCCCATCAAAATTCCCACTCAATTCTTCTCAGAGATAGAAAGATCAATCTTAAAATTTATTTGGAATAACAAAAAACCCAGGATTGGGAAAACTACTCTCAGCAATGAAAGAACTTCTGGAGGTATCACCATCCCCGACTTCAAGCTGTACTACAAAGCAATAGTGATAAGAACTGCATGGTATTGGAACAGAGACAGGCAGGAGGATCAGTGGAATAGAATAGAAGACCAAGAAATGAACCCCCATACCTATGGTCACTTGATCTTTGACAAAGGGGCTAAAACCATCGAATGGAAAAAAGATAGCATTTTCAACAAATGGTGCTGGTCCAACTGGTGGTCAGCATGCAGAAAAAATCAAATTGATCCATACTTATCTCCTTGTACAAAGCTCAATTCTAAGTGGATTAAGGACCTCCACTTAAACCAGCCACACTGAAACTAATAGAAGAGAAACTGGGAAAAAGCCTGGAACACATAGGCACAGGGAAAAAGTTCCTGAACAGAACACCAATGGCCTGTGCTCTAAGACCAAAAATTGACAAATGGGACCTCATAAAGCTGCAAAGCTTCTGTAAAGCAAAGGACACAGTCAATAGGACAGAGCGGCAACCAACAGATTGGGAAAAGATCTTCACCAATCCTACATCTGATAAAGGGCTAATATCCAAGGTATACAAAGAACTGAAGAAATTAGACTCTAGACAATCAAAGAACCCTATTAAAAAATGGAGCACAGAGCTAAACAAAGAATTCTCAACTGAGGAAGCTCGAATGGTTGAGAAGCACCTAAAGAAGTGTTCAGCATCACTAGTCATCAGGGAAATGCAAATGAAAACAACACTGAGATTCCACCTCACACCAGTCAGAATGGCTAAGATCAAAAACACAGGTGACAGCACATGTTGGCGAGGATGTGGAGAAAGAGGAACACTCCTCCACTGTTGGTGGGATTGTAAACTGGTACAACCACTATGGAAGGCAGTCTGGCGGTATCTCAGAAAATTGAACATAGTGTTACCTGGGGACCCAGCTATACCACTCCTGGGCATATACCCAAAAGAAGTTTCAACATACAACAGGGACACATGCTCCACCATGTTCATAGCAGCCTTATTTATAATAGCCAGAAGTTGGAAAGAACCCAGATGCCCTTCGACAGAAGAATGGATGCAGAAAATGTGGTACATTTATACAATGGAGTACTACTCAGCTATTAAAAACAATCAGTTCACAAAATTCCTAGGCAAATGGATGGAGCTGGAAAATATCATCTTGAGTGAGATGACCCAATCTCAAAAGAACATACATGGTATGCACTCACTGATAAGTGGATATTAGCCCAAAAGCTCACAATTTCTAAGAATCTACATATAGACCACATAAAACTCACATAGAAGAAGGAAGACCAAAGTATGAATGCGTTGGTCCTTTCTAGAAGGAGTATCAAAAGTTTCAACCAGAACTCCCAAAGTCTAAACCGCCAGCCAGAGAGCACAAAGGGAGGGACTCAGGCACCTGTATAGGGAATTGAGGGTGACCTTGTTAGACTTCAGTGAAAGTGGAGGTCCAAGGTCCCCGAAAGTTTGGATCCCCTACTGTGTGGGAATTCAAGAGCAGGGAGATGGGACTGGGAGGATGTTTGGAGCACATCATCACAAAAATTAGGAGGAGGGGGTATGGGATAAGGGATTCTGGGGGAGAATGAAAAAGGAGATAACATTGAAAGGTAAATACGTGTAATATCCAATGAAAACCCACACAGATAAAGGATTTTTTAAAAAAGGGAGTTTACTTATTTTAAATTAATTTCAAAAGTTTCTAGGAGTTGCAAATTGGCTAAGATCCTATTTTAAGCTCTCCACAAAAGAATTTAAATCTCTGTTCAATATTCTCAAGAGAGAGGTAAACCCTAACTTCCTCAACAGTTAATTGACAAAAGAGAGGTAATCTGACAAAAAGTAGAAAAAGCTATTTCTAATCGATATATCACATAGTCTGATTAATTGTCAGTGGTGCTATAAAAGTCCTTTGACAAAAGATTATTAATATAGATTTATATATCCTTAAATAAGGTCTTCATGACTCTCTGAGTGTGGAAGGAGCAACTGTTGGCGCTTCTGCCCTGATTTTACAAGAACTCTGAAAAATTGGCTTTAAAAACAAAAGAGGGGGAACGGTACCCCCTCAGAAGGAGTCCCCCTGAAATACTCTCCATCATGCCTTGTTCACTTTTCTCTCTCTAAAGCTGAAAGCTCATGGAAAATCTCTTGCTGACCATGTTGGTGACCTTGGGCACCACCAAGACCAACAAAATTTTGCCACAGATATGGGGAAGGACCCTCATACCCATAAAGGGAATGTCCCAGACCCAGTTCCCTTATGGAGCCGAGGACTGATATGCCTGTCCAATACCACAGAAGGCACAGCTAACTGGCTACCACAAATATTAATGGAAAAAAATAGATACCCTCACAAAGCCAGGCCCAACCATAAATACGATGAATAACAATTTACATCCAGGGAAGAGAAATCTCCCTGAGAATCCCCTTCTTTTTTCTTTCCAGGTAAAAATGAATCACCCGTGATGCCTGCTGTCAGAAGTTCTAATCCAGATGGGCCAGAAGCCAGGATCCTCGCCCTTACCCTCACCCCCTACCTTTTCCCACCTGCACAAGGTCCCCTGAAGCTTGGCAACTGCAAGACCCTGCTTGGCAACTGCAGATAGACTCAAAGCAGTGTACCATATCATCTGAAGAATAGCAGGGAGACCATAACTCAAGCAGTGTACCATATCTTCTGAAGAATACCAGGTTGCAGTCCTCCTCGCCCCCACGAATAACTAGAACCCGCCGGTTGGGTCAAGTGGCACCCAGACGTGGGGCTCGAGGCACGGACCCCTCCGGACGGACCCTCATTGAGAGGATGTGCGCACGACATCAAGATTGAGCAAGACAGAGATCGTCGCCCGCGACCTGTCGTCCATGGAACCAGGTTGATGCTGCCATCAAGAAGACGGTTGAAGTTCATTACCATCAGCTGAAAATTGAAGAGGATCCAGAAGTGACTCTGCAGGAGACTGACACAGCTGCCAGCTCCCCTGCCTCCCCCTACGGTCGACCCCTAGACTTCCACGCCCTCCAGAAGGGTTCCTGGTATGCCTGGCTTTGCCCTCGTTTCTCTCGCTAGAGAGCTTGGCCTCTTGATCACCACAACAAAAATTGGCTTTTTCCTAAACCAAGGCCACCCTTGACATGGCCGCTAACATTGGGGAGCCTTCCTTTATGACAATATTACACCCCAAACTGACAAATGGTTGGTAACTTGAACATTTACAGGGGACTAGAAAGCCTGTGAGTTAGCCCAATGACGGGATTATTGTAGGTCCACTTCCCAGGGGCCCACCCAATGCAGCCGAAAAGGAGTGCGTGGTGCTGGGAGTGGGTGCAGCCTACATGGCCTAAGACAGGGCTCTCACCCTCCTTTCACCCACCTTGGGGTCCCTTGACATTGCCCATCGTCGACAGCCTAAAGCCTTCGACCATCGATGTGACTCGTCTCACATCAGTGTTTTGGGGTTGTGAACTTGTCTAAGACCCCCCATAATTAGACATCCAAATTCAAAATTCACATAGTTGGGATTGATCATAAGACGCCTTCTCTAACTAAACAGAGAAGGGGGAGATGCCAGAAGCCAGGACCCTCGCCCTTACCCTCACCCCCTACTTTTCCCCACCTGCACAATGTCCTCTGAAGCTTGGCAACTGCAAGAGCCTGCTTAGCAACTGCAGATAGACTCAAAGCAGAGTATCATATCTTCTTAAGAATAGCAGGGAGACCATAACTCAAGCAGTGTACCATATCTTCTGAAGAACAGCAGGTAGATCATAATTCAAGGCAGTGTACCGTATAGACCATGACATGTTTCAAGGCACAGGCCAAGAAGATTCTGTACTTTTCCACCACCTGGCCCCTCTTACCCCCTCCCCTTGTAAAACATGCTATAAAAAAGCATTTCATGTTCAAAAAAAATTAAATAAAAAAAAAAGAAAGGAAAAAAAATTAATCACTCTTCTATTTCTAGGTGTTTACCAACATGCAAAAATATAAATTCTACATAAATGCTACTTTAAAAGATGTAACATCATAGCCTACTGATTAACCTTACAGCAAAATATTCTAAGAATTTCTATTGTTACTTTCATACTAATATGGAAACAATTATATCTTTTAAGGAATCTTTATAATTATGATAGTTACTAAACTGAAGTCACCTTTCAGAGTTGACAGTTAACAATTAAATTAAAATATGCTGTATGTTTTAGTGACCTCCTACAAAGAAACTTCTATCCATCCCTCCTTCCCACTCTCCCTTCCTTCTTCCCTTCCTTCCTCCCTCCTGCTCTTCTTTCCTCCTTTCCTCCTTTCCTCCTTTCCTCCTTTCCTTTCCTCCTTTCCTCCTTTCCTCCTTTCCACCACTGATGTCCCCAGGGCCTGGATGTACTAAGCATTACTGATCTATTTCCTCACTGTGAAACTTTATGTTCCTTTCTGAAGCCACAGCTCATGATTTTCAGTTCTTGATGGCTACCACTGCAAACCTTTCTAAAGGAATCTATACATTCCCGGCAGAGCATACCATATTTGTTTCCTCAGGCCTCAAACCTGTCATGATTTCCTAATGGGAGGTTTGGAATGTGATCTTGTCTGCTCAAATATACCTCCCCCAAGAAATGTATCAATTACACTTGCTTCTCATCTTTGGAGACACACCCACAGCTCTGTTTTGAAGTCTGAGAGTTGAACATCCAGGTGATCTTCTAAATCACAACGCACTATGAGTACAAGTGACTCTTATTAGCAGTATTGTTGTTATAGAGAGTATGTGTCTTGTTTTTCTACTCAGTGTCTAACAGAAGAGAAATGGTTTGAGCTACGAAGAGAAAGAATGAGCATAAGAAGGCAAAGATGTCAGAGAAGAATATTCAATTCACTATGTTTCTTGTCTATTAACTATAAAAGTATGATTGTTGCAAAACCTGTGTATACCTGTGTGATCACCTCACAGATCAGTGAAGTGTAGACAGGTGAAGATTCCATTTTTTTTGAGCAAGAGGAAATCATCAGAGTTTAGGAATCCTAGACGTAACCATGGAATTTTCAATACACAACTGGAACATTTGTTATGGGAAGGGATTGTTGTACATTATCCTCAACTAACATTTACTATTATGTGCTGTTGTGATGCCTGGTGTCATTGGAAGACAGTGGCCTAATTGGAAATCCTTTTGTATTCTGGTCACCTATATAGGCCCTGTTTATGAGACCAGGCTCACTTCTGCTCATGACTGAGCACTGGGTTTCCGTTCCCTGAAAACCTTAGTAAGTATCAAGATGACCTGATCATGTATATCTTCACTGGTAAACAACTTCTCGTCCAGTGCCCTTGGTTGTTCGCATTATTCTCACATGCAGCACCTTGATGCCCTGTGCAGTGTGCAGTCAGTTTGTGTGACTGGCAGTCACCCATCCATACCATTTATCCAGTGCTGCTTGTTACATATTCACCACATGTACTCTAAACCTATAAGGGCAAGAGACATGACTTCTCTCAATAGTGGGGTGAACAATTAGGGCTTGAGCAAACTGGCACATAGGGACAACACAACCGAAACATTTTCCCTAGATATTTATATCAATAAAAAGAAAAGGGTTGAAGGCTTATTTATGCATAGTTCTCAAACCTCTGAATGTCCATATGTAAATATATACTCCATTCATTTAAAAATTTTGAATTTCCTAAAAATATTTGCTAGCAACTGAATACAGAATAGAAACACAGATCTTGCCTTTAAAGAGTTTTTAATCTTTCCTGAAAAAGAACCCGAACAGAATTCTGTTCTGGGGACCCAGAAATCCTAGTGGTTTTTTTTCCATAATACATTTGTGCATGGTGGCTAACTATAAAACTGTTCTGCTATTTAGAAATCTATAGAAACTATTCTGTAATGTTACACCTACAAGAAAGACACGTTATGTAAGGAAAAATGGGACAGGTTAATTTTAACAGCATTTTATCTAATACTTCTAGATAGATTGTTATCACTTCAATAAATAGTATTAGTGAGACATTTTGCATCCGACAATTCATCCAAATATCCCGAAACTGTGATATTCATTTTACAATTACAGCACTTCTCAATTTGGGTGCTAAATTTTAAATGAAACCTCATCTTCTGTTTTTAAATTTCTTAATTTTTCATAGTTAAAAACTTGATTCAGATTGCCAACACATTCCAAATGTATATAAAGGTAACAAATTATTTTAATGCTTTTCCTATATTTCTGATTGTCCTAATAGTTTTTTCTTCTCCAAATAGCTAAATGGAGTACAAAGAAGTAATTTCCCCCTTTGAATTACCCTCTGGATGAGCAAAATTGGCTCATATCACTTAGAATAATTTGTTTTACCAAAGTTAAAACATATTACATATATATATATATATGTATGTATATGTATATATATACATATATATGTGTGTGTGTGTAATATGCATATATGTATATATATGTAATATACATATATTATAGCATATGTATACATTCAAGTCTTTTCAAGTGAATTAAATAATCAGAGTCAGCATAGTAGTATTAACATAAAATTCAAAGGAGAATTGCATAAATTGAAAAACAATCAATCCCTAAAACACTATTAAGAAAAGATTTCCTTCAAGGATTTCCTGTAGTACTTGTAAAATTCCGTAATAGAA
Organism: Grammomys surdaster; assembly: GCF_004785775.1. NCBI lineage: Eukaryota > Metazoa > Chordata > Mammalia > Rodentia > Muridae > Grammomys > Grammomys surdaster. Next base: position 1,907,374 of record NW_021620852.1, read on the forward strand.
CCTCCCTATGCAACCACTATGCATGCTGACTCATTCTCAGAATGTATGAAGCATGGTTATTATTGAACTGTGCTGCAGAAAGTTTCTCTCTTAACTGGAATTTCATACTTGGGCAGGAAACTTCAAAAATCATTTTTATTCCTTTGAAATTTAAATCATTTATATGTATGCAGTGTATGTTGCTAGAATTAATTAGTTACTTAATTAAGCTATTAGTCAAAAACATTAGTCAAACATTCCTTTCATTTAGAAAAATCATGAATTAGATTAATAATAAAGTAACCGTGTATAAAATGCTTCTATGATTTAACCAATAACAGTTAAGAACAATGTAAGATTGTGATATTCATTGTCTTCTATTTCTTTAACCATTCTATACGCAGTGAATATTTTATCAGCTCTAAACTGAGTGTGCACAGGTATGTGGGCTACGTGAGTGCAAAGATGCACAGATGTGAACACTCAGATGAGCATTTGTAGAGGACATAAGTCAATGGCAGGTACCTTCTTCAATTACCTGCCATCTTATTTTTTCAGCACATGGCAACTCACTGAACCTGGAGTGCTGCATTTGTCTAAACTGGCTGGTCAGAAAGCCCTAGAATCCTCCTGTCTGCTCTTTGCATTACTAGGGTTACTGCATGCCCTTCCAAGCCCAGCTTCTTATGTGAATGCTAGAGATCTAAATCAGGTGCTAACAGTCGTACAACAACTCCTTTCCAACTGAGCATCTGCTTACCCTTTGAAGTTCATGTTTCATTCATGCATAAGATATTAAAAAGTGTATGCCCATACAATATTTTGTTCACAAATTAGTAACATGGATTTTTTTAGAGATAAAATGTGACCTATGCATTCATTTTCTCATACCTCAAATCATATAACCAATTGAAAAGTATATGAAAATATGAAGAAATGATTCAACTGTCAAGGAAACTTCTCCTTGCAGAAAACTCAGGTTCAGTTCCAAGAAACCATGCAGTAACTTTTGTCTGTAACTCCAGATCTAGAGGACTCTCTTCTGGCCTCTGCAGGCACTGCAAACATGTGGTACATAGACATAAACACCCACACATACCCAAAGCACATAACATAAATAAATATATACTCATATAGATATAATGCCTGGATCTTGAAATAAATGGGTATTTGGTGCCAAATGTGTGTTCTAAATACAAGTTTGTTGAGAATTAAAAAGTATTTAAGAGTTTATAAAAATACTTTTAGTTTTTCTACATAGTTTTCTAACAGATTCACCTCTCTGCATAAAAGATACTTTGTATGTAAGTACATAGACAATTTTGAAGTAAACCAGAGTTAAGCTCAATTTAAAAAAAAAACAACAACAACAAAAAAACCAACCAAAAAAAAAAAAAAACTCTTCTGAGACAGGATCTCACTACAAAGTTCTGGTTGGCCTGGAGCTTACTATGCAGAACAGGCTGGCTTCAAACTCAGAGATTTTTCTGCTTCTCCTTCCCAGATGCTAAAATTAGAAAAATAAGCCACCATGTTCAAACTTATTAATTTTTAAAAAAATATTTTGTAAAACATTTAGTGATGATTCCTATTAACTGATTGCAGTGATTTTGACTGTTGAAAAATATATATTAGCAAAGTCACTGTATATCTGTAAAAACATTGTCCACTTAATTATTTTGAACTGTTATTTTGACATAGCAAAGATCTTTTCAACTTTGTTCTACCACAATAGATTGTAAATGTTAACTCACTATGAAACAAGGCAACATGGCCTCTTCCAGCTCGTTCCTTTCTTTCTTTATTGCTCTAAAGCCATACCATTCACTTCTTTCTTGGATTCTGTGTCTTCAGTTTCAATTTAAAATTGAGTTCACACCTACTGTTTTCAACTAGAAAACTTTTAAACTTATAAAACCTAAATAGTAATTCCAACTTAATTACTAACTTTGGATCATATGTCCCAATATCCAAGTGAGCACATGACTTTATAGCAACAGTAGAAAAATAATCATTTGAACTGACTCAGCACATTGAAGCTAAGTACTAGAGATGTGTTTGTGTGTTTTGGCTCTGGTATCTCCTTTCTTAAGGCCCCATCCTCATGATATAATCTAATTATAACACAAAGACTCCATCTCCAAAACCTACTGTATTATACTCAAGCTTCACCATGTAAATTTGGAGAATGTAGAGTTCACAATTCAGTCTGTAGCATATCTAGCTGAGCTAGTATGGTTTTATTGATTTGTCCTATAAGCATATGCTCTGGTGTAAAATTGAACATGTCTAAAGTTATTTTAATGATATGGAATAATATGGTTTCATTGGCTCACTTAATTAAGGAGAATATTGCTTCCTGATACTGGCCATCCATAAAAATATTTTATCTGTTTTAATTATTTAGAACTAAGAAAGATTAAATTTCTACTTCCATAGCTGTACTAAAATAATCTGAAGTAGTATGTACATCAAACATTTTACAGCTTAAAACCTCACACTGGGACAAAAAGCCTAAATGGATTTCTCAGCATGTGGAAATCTGTAGAAATCACAAAAAGTTCTTCGTTTTCAACCTTATCAAGGTTAGATTCAATCTGAACTATAGTCACTTTGCTTGGAGGAGAATTCTCCTCCCACAATCACTTGTGTAGGTGAACAAAGGCACAGCCTGACTAATAACTGCTATCCTGTCCACAGAAGCTTTTCTTCACAATATTAAACTTCACAACATCATCAATAAACTATCCTGAGCAGTAAAGCCAAAGTTTCACTTTTTATTTTCCATCAATGAGTTTGTTTCATCCTTATATGTAACCATATAGGATGCTGTTCATATTGTCTCTTAGAAATGGTCACAAAATGTAGAAAAATAATTTTCATATATTTTAATGATAATCTGTGGTTTTGTTTTTATACCAGGGCAAAGCAACTCCATTTTTTTTCTTAAATTTCAGTACAAGAGTTGATCTCTCATGTCTAGCCCATTCATTTGTATACCTCCTCATTTCTCTTTAAAACTAAAATTTCCATATACCCAAGCGAGCCAAGTCAGTCAGGGCCTCACCTAATTCAAAAATCAATGCTCTGAGAAATGACAAAGAAGTCAAATAACATTTTTATATGGAGAGAAAATCTGATGAGGCGTTATTTTTATATGAAGTTGTTTCTAAAGTACATACGCTAGAAAATGAGATGAGATGTATGGTTGAAAAAAAATTGAAATTATAAAATAGTAACAAAGAACCACTGTAAAATCTCATGGAGAATCCATTAATGTAGGAGTGCATGATTTAAAAATTGACGGTGACTTTGTACTCTAAGAGACACTTTTTGGTTACTTTATTTAAAGCAACTTAAAGATTGTTGGGGGTGAGATATAAAAAGTGAACCTCTGCAGAATATGTGGCTCTCACATGACATGAGACCCAATCACATGACTGAAAACAACAAAAATAAAGATGGCAAATTTCCAAAGAGCATATCAGCAACAAAAGCTGCATCATTTCTACCATGTGGTGCATGAGTCAAATCAACCTGCTGCCCATCTTGGAGTGATTTACAAACTAATGTATTATTTTTCCATTTTTTGGTTTCTTTTTGGTTAGGGGAAAGATGACAAAAATACTTTTATCACAAGTAGACAATCTTTGCTCTCTTCCTATCCCTTATTTCCAGCTTTGGTCTGTCCTGTGAACCCTTTCAGGCCCCTCCTTCTAAAGTATTCCCCTTTATCAGGCTCTAAAACATAGAAATGAATTCTACCCTGGACATGCGTGGCCATACAAGGCAGGGACTCAGATGCTGTCCCTTCCAGGCAACCAACAACCACGACAAAGGCCTAAGATTCAGAGAGTACAACAGAAATCAAGGAACAGAAAAGGCACCCAACAGAGTCTAGACCAGATATAAACACCTACGGTCAAAATAATTTCAAATACCAGTGCCTAGACATCTGCATAAAAATGCTTCCACCAGAACCCAGACATTTTACTATAGTGGGTCCTGAGAAATGCAATATAGCAGAAATACAAAACAAGGACTTTAAAGTAGCTTGTGCTTGGTGGTTTTATGACAACTTGACACAAGCAAAAGTCAGATGAGAGGAGGTAACCTCTATTTTAATAAAAACTCTTCCATAAGACTGGGCTGTGCGTGAGCCTATAAGACATTTTCTTAATTAACAAACAATAGGGGATGGCCTTGTCCATTGTGGATGGTGTCATTTCTGTGCTGGTTCTGTAAGAAAACAGGATGAACAAGCCATGGGAGCAAGCACGTAAGCAGTGCCCCTCCATGGCCTCTGCATCAGCTCCTGCCTTCAGGTTTCTGTTCTGTTTGAGTTCCTGTCATAGCTACTTTTAATGATGGACTACAGTATGGAAGGGTAAGCCCAATAAACCATTTCCTCCCCAAGTTTCTTTGGCCATGGTGTTTCATCACTGCAATGGTAACCCTGACTAAGACAATGTTCAAGGATGTTAAAGAAGATATTAAGAGGTCCATTAACAAAGTACATGAAAACATGAACCCATTAGAATGAAATGATGAAAACAATTCAAGACATAAAAGTAGAAATGGAAGCACTAAATTAAACCCAAACCAAGGGAAAATTGGAAATGAAAGATTGAGGAAGTCAACCAAAACCTCCAAAGTATGCTTTACCAACAATGTAAATGGTGAGTGTGGTGGTTTGAATGAAAATAGCTCCCATAGGCTGATAGAAAGTAGCACTATCAAGAAGTCTAGCCTTGTTGTAAGAAGTGTATCATTGGGGGTGGGCTTTGGGGTTTCAAATGCTCAAGCCAGACCCAGAGTCATTCTCTCTTCCTGCTAACTGTGGACCCAGAAGTAAAACTCTCAGCTACCTCTCCAGTACCATGTCTGCCTGCATGCCACCATGTTTCCCCTAAGGAGGACAGCGCCCTATACCACTGAATTCTTATGCAAGCCCCAATCAAATGCTTCCCTTTATAAGAGTTGGCTTGATCTTGGTGTCTTGTCACAGCAATAAATCCCTATCTAAGTCAAGGAGAGAGAATCTTAGGGATTGAAGACAAGGTAGAAGGAATGGATACCAAGAATGTTAAATGTAAAAAAGAAATTCCAATCACAAAACATCCAGAAAATTTAGAACACAATGCAAAGGCAAAATGTGTGAATAATAGCAGTAAAGGAAAGAGAAGAAAACAGATCAAAGAAACAAAAAATAGTTTCAATGAAATCAGAAAAGAAAATTTTTCTAACTACAAAAAAAAGATTCCTATCAAAGTACAAGAAGCACACAGAATACCAAATAGACTAGACAATAAAAAAATTTCTCATAACATACAATAGTTAAAACAGTAAATGTACAGAACAAAGAAAGAATGTTAAAAGCTGCAAGAGAAAAGACTAAGTAACATATAAAGGTAGACCAATTAGAATAACACCCAACTTCTCAATGGAGACTCTAAAAGCCAGAAGGGTCTGGACGAATGTTCTACAAACTCACAGATTCCAGCCCAGACTGCTAAACCCAGCAAAGTTTTTTTGTTTGGCTGGTTTGGGTTTTGTAATTTTTTTCTTCTGTTTTGTTCTACTTTGTTTGTTTGTTTGTTTGTTTGTTTGTTTGTTTGTTTTCCAGGGTATAACCCTAGCTTTCCTGGAACTCACTCAAAACCATGCTGGCTTGCTTCTGCCTCCTGAGTGCTAGGATTTAAGGTATGGACCCCCTCTCACCCAACCCGAGCAAACGTTCAATCACAATAGACAGAAAAAAGGAAGGCTTTTCATGACGAAACTAAATAAATGTAATTTGCATTCTCTGCAAATCGAGCTCTACAGAGGGCATTAAAAGGAGATCTTCAAGCTGAAGAAGTTAAAATGGCACTCAAGAAAACAAAAGAAATAAATAACCTCAGAGCAGCAAATCAAAAGAGGAAAACCCACACCATAACAACAAAGTAACAGGAATCAATAAATACTGTTCACTAATACCTCTCAACATCTTGCTCCCAATTCTCCAATTAAAGGAGCAGACTAACAGATTAATTTTGAGAACAAGATCCATCTTTCTATGTGTCAAAGAAACATACCCTCCTTTCAAAGAAACACACCACCAATGGGTAAAAGAATAAAAAAACATATTCAGAGTAGGTATATCCAAGAACAAAAAATAAATTTCAAACCAAAACTAATCAGAAGAGAGAGGGAAAGACTCCACATGCTCATCAAAAGAAAAATCCATTCTGTTGGCTGTGTGTGCGTGTGTGTATGTGTGTGTATGTGTGTATGTATGTATGTGTGTGTGTGTGTACGTACCTGACACAAGCTAGTCAACAGAAAGAAAGCAGCCACAGTTGAAGAAATGCCTCCATGAGATCCAGCCTTAAGGCATTTTCTCAATTAGTGATCAATGAATGAAGGTGAGCCAAGCCAACTGTGGGTAGCACCTTCCCTATGTTCTCAATCTTTTCCTGCTGCCTGTGGATCCACATGTACAACTCTCAGCTACCTCTCCAGTACCCTGTCTGCTTGCATGTCACCATCCCAAGTGGATTCAGCAATAAATTCTACCATACATTCAAATAAATATTAGTGTCAATATTTCTCAAAATTATTTCACAAAATTGAAATGGAAGGAACGTTGCCAAACTCTTTTTATGAGACCATGTTTACCTTGATACCTAAACTAGATAAAGACCTAACAAAGAAAGAGAATTACAGCCCAATTTCCCCTATTAACATATATGCAAATTTTCTTAATAAAATGCTAGTAAATCAAATACAAGATTACGTGATGTAGGCATCATTCCAGAGATGCAGGGATAGTTCAATGCACGTAAATTGATAAATATAATCCTCCATATAAACACAGCAAAGGGAACTGTGGTTGTGGCATTACCCATATATGACTACACCCTCCCACACTGATCACTAATCATAGCAAAGACAAAATAGCATGGTCATCTCATTAGACACCAGAAAGGCCTTGACAAAACCCAACACCACTTTATAATCTCCCTAGTAAGGGGGAAGAGAATAGTTATGAATGGATGAAGAATGTCAACTGGAATTAAAGGCTCAAACAGGGAGTGGGAAGGAAAAAGGATGTAAGTGAGGGAATTGGGGAGGGACAGCTAAAACTAAGGAACCACTGAGGGGTCATAGGAAACCTACTTCTGTAGAAGATTGTTAAAATATATACGTATATAAAATAAATCTCAATGGAATCTTTGATTAATGGGAGAGAGAAAGCACCAGTTAGATGTCTTCTACTACCAAATCAAACATCCAGTATAAGGAATGGCTCTGATTAAGTTATTCTCCAAAGGAGTCCCATGGAAACCCCAAAACCATCCAGACTATTGCCACAGCTGCCTTTAGTTTCTACTAACTGCTGATAAGAGCCTTCTTCTTAAGGCAACCTACATAATTCATTGAACATAGAGAACTTGAGCTGGTATCTATGTTGAGCCTTCACCATTACTGACTAGGTTTCATGATACTCTGCTCATTACCAGAGGAGAAAGATAACACCAACTCATTTATCTACAAACACTTCAATTTACAAAGGTGACCTGCCTGCATGATACACTGTTGCAATAGTGGCAAATAAAAGTTGTAGGAGTAGCCAAGCACTATCTATTAGATTTAAGACCTACTCTATGGCATGAACCTCTACTTGACCCTGTTCAACTGGTTAGAAATCTGAGACTAGGTATGTCATCAATCTAGGGGAAAACCAAATACTACTGTTCTGCTAAAGCAAGAATAAAATGACTTCTGACAATATCAGTGCCTTGTTCAGCCATTATCAGAGAAGCTTCCGCCTGCAGTAGATGGAAACAAATATAAAGACCCACGACTGGACAATGTGCAAAGTATGAGACCTTGGAATACTCAGTCCTAAATGGGTTGTGTGTCTATCAAATCTCTCCCCTTGGGGCTCAGGGAACTGCAGAAGAGGAGGCAGATTATATAAGAGTCAATGTGGATAGAAGGCACCAAGGAAACAAGGCCTAGTAGACAAAACAAGCTTGGTGCACAGATATGATCTCACAGAGACTGCAGCAGCATACAGGGGGACTACAGAGGTCTAAACCAGATGGAATTCCAGCACTGAGAGGAGAATTAGATATAAGCTCCAATCCCTAACCCAGCAGCTATTTCCAATTGATAATTGCTCACAAAGGAAAAGTAAATTTTCTCCAACAGATTCTTATTGGGTACACAAACCACACCTATGGCTTGTGCCATGCTCTGCAATAGATGGGCAACAAAAAATGAACTCAAATGTATTTATGGAGGTTGTTTTGTTTTGTTTTGTTTTGTTTTTTGTATCTAAGTGCTTTGTTTCTGGAATTTTGTTTTGTTTTTTGTTTTTGTTACTTTACAAGTCTGTTGTTTATATATCATGATTTTCAATTTTGTGTTTTCTGTTTGTGAACTGTGTGCTTTTGTGGTTTTTCTGTGACTTTTTTTCCACTTGTTAATTTTGTCCTACACTTTTTTTTTACTTTATCTTATATCATCATCACCACTGCCACCATTGTCGTCCTAGTCATCATCATCATCACCATCATGATAGATGCTTGTTTTCTAGTGAGAGGAAGAATGTGCACGGATCTGAGCGAATAGAGATGCAGGATGAATCTGAGAAGACTTAGGGAGGGAAATCTATTTTCAGTTAAAAAACTGAATAAATAAAAAAATAGAATAAATAAAAATGTCAACATACCTAAAAGAGATTGAAACAAAATTACCAAGGAAAGCAAGCAAATTTAATATATGCACCAATTTCATTTTAGATGGTTTCTTTTTTTTTCAAATTATGGTCACGATTGTGATTTAAAGTTCAAAACATACTTTAGCACACTTTGAAATTTGTTTTGTGGATGACCTTTAATGTAAAGGGTCAAATGTCAGCCTCAGCTGAGATTTTTTGTGTTGGGTTTGAGGAATATAAGCTGTTTAGTATAACTTAATTTTTTGACATAAAGCAAAAATAGAGTTGTATTTTAAAACAGCCACAACTCTGTTGCCTAATCTCTACAGCTGCTTTTGTCTTGCAGGGACAATATTGAATTGTTTTCAGCCAAAATAATATATCCTATAAAATCCAAAATATTTGCTATCTAGATCACGATCAAAAATTATGATTCTCTTAACTCAAATAATTTTACATTTGCAAATACATTCATCCCTACATTTAGAAAGATACATTGGTTTTGATGTGAACAACAAAACTGTGTTTTACTGTAGTTCATATATACATTTCTCTGCTTAGTCTGCCTAATCATGATTGCTTACCTGGATATCTGCCAAATTTTCAATTAACTTTATTGTCAGTGATCCCAACAAAATGTATTTAAAACTTTGTGTTGTGGATGATGTCACAACACATCAAACAAACTATTTGATCACACAGATTAGCCATTTAAATAACTAGCAATTAACCATAACAAATTCAATATTTCTTTAAAGATATTTGTATAGAGATTTTTTGATAGGAACCTTAAAATAAATATAGTCCCTATTATAGATAGGCAATATTTTTCTTATTTTTCCAAAGTATAATCACTCTTTTTTTTCTTTCTCTAAATCTAGCCTGATGGATTAATGGTAGATTACATTTTAGAGTAGTCTAAATTTGTAATTTTATTTTATTATGTTTTGTTTTAGAAAATGAAAGGATTCTGTATTTTAGAAAAATATAATTGATTATCAAGAGTAGTTGTTGTTTACTTTCTTCCTGGGGGCATTTAAAACCATGGAAATTGCATATTACTATGAAAGTATACCATAAGTCTGTAAGCTGAGGTCACACAGCCAAGATTCAGTCTGAGCTACAAGATCACAGTTAACAAAAAGATAGCACAGGATAAGGCTCATCTAAAACACTTGTATTTTTCTGTAAAGTCACTGTTTCTAACAAGAAATACAATCTAGAATATTTTTAAATTTTGAAAATCCTTTATCCATGTAGAGATAACTACAGAAGAGCTTTGGTGTGATTCTGGAATGAGGAATACATCATTTATAATGCATATTGACTTTCCATCTACTGTTAGATTTTGCTTTTTTCGGTAGAACTGAGTACTGTGAATACTTGGGTCTGGAAAAGAAAGAGGCCACTGGAAAATGAGAGACTGGGAAAAGTAGAAAGATGCTGAGACTAGGACAGTTCTCCTGTGTCTCAGTAGCTCTCCTCCCCTTGAACTAGTGCCAAAACTAACAGGGTGTTCACTTTTCTTCTGAGCAGATCAACACCTTTCCATGGCTGCATTTATCATCTTCTAAGTTCAGGAAAGAGAGAATGTTACTTCTTCAGACAACATCCTATCATGGTGGTAGTGGTGCTGGTGGTGGTGGTGCTGGTGGTGGTGGTGGTGGTGGTGGTGGTGGTGTGTGTGTGTCTATATGTGTTGTATGTGTGTTGTGTGGTTGTGTGTGTGTTGTGTGTATATATGTGTCTATGTATTTATGTGTCTATGTCCGTGTGTCTGTGTGTGTGCCTGTGTGTGTGTCTGTGTCTCTGCATCTATGTCTATGTGTGTCTATATGTGTCTGATGTGTCTGTATGTGTCTCTATCTGTGTATCTGTGTCTCTGCATCTGTGTCTGTATTGTCTGTGTATCTATTAATCTGTGTGTCTGTGTGTGTGAGTATGTGTATGGGTGTCTGTGTGTGAGTCTGTATATCTGTGTGCTGGTGTGTGTGTGTGTGTGTGTGTGTGTGTGTGTGTGTGTGTGTGTGAGAGAGAGAGAGAGAGAGAGAGAGAGAGAGAGAGAGAGAGAGAGAGA
>NW_021620852.1:1918149-1956755 GCF_004785775.1 Grammomys surdaster
AGAGAGAGAGAGAGAGAGAGAGAGAGAGAGAGAGAGAGAGAGAGAGACTAGAACACATATCATATAGTACTAGAGACTTCATATTTAAACCAAAGTCAGACTCTCTAATTCAGGTCCCTTCTCCCTGAATTAAAGTTTCTTGAGCAACAAGTTTACCTTTGCCTTGCTTGAAGCCTCCTAAGAGCCAGCCAGAAGAGGTCTTTATGGGATACATATGGTCATGGAGTATATGGGAAGGGAGATATTTAGTCATTCTTGTTCAACTCTTACTTATAAAAATGATAATGATGATGAATCAAGTCTGCCATGCTGATGGTTGTGTGGCATGGTCCAGTTTAGAAGTAAAAACAGAATCTGTATTCAGCTTGTTTTCCAGGGCAAGAAAACATTCAAAGGGACAAGTTCCAACTTGTTTACTTATTTCTATTCTTTCTATACATTTTTAAAACAAGTTATAATACTAACCAATCACAGAACAACTGAAAATATCTTCTATTGTGCCAAAAATTAATATTTCTAACAACTGTTATGAGAATATGTTCCTGTGGAATTAAATATACAAAACTATTAGAAATAATACCAAATTCAGACACTTGTGAAGACTTCATGAAGCACACATTATAAAACAGTAAATAATTTTATCTATGACTAGAAGACACCAGAAGTTCCCTTCTTCACTTTATTTAGATTAATGGAAGGCTTATTTTTGCTATTTTTATAGCAAGCAAAGGACTATGATCTATATACTTCTCTAGCTCCTTTGAATTAAAGTAAAACTCAATATTTGCTAAATTGAGCACGCAAAGTAAAAAGACAGTCAAGCCTCCCCTAAAGTGGTAAGTATGCCCATGAAAACTGATTAGACTTAGGGAGGTACTTAACAAAAAGATTGGGTAGATTTATACAGGAAAGATTTGCTTTCAATTGTTTTCTAGATTTTTTCCTAATGTTTTAGAATTCGACAGTTGTGACCTCTGATACTCATGTTTTCTGATGTTGTTGTTTGTTTTTGTTTTTGTTTTGGTGTGTATGTGAGTGTGTATGTGTTTGTGTGTGTGTGTGTGTGTGTGTGTGCGTGCATGCATGTGTGTGCGTGTGTGTTTACCACCTAGCATTGTTTTAAGAACAAATTAAATTTAGTTCAGAATAAAACTTTATTTTTTATGGTATGTCTTCATATATCCTGTATAGATTGGTTTAGAATACAATTAATTTACCATGAAAATATTTCATTATATTTTCTAGATTATAAAAAATTAATAACTTAAACCTGCAGAGACCTTGAAATTTCCTGTGTAAATTATTCAGAAAATGTAAGTCCAGTTCCTTTTGTTTGCTGTGAATCATCAGATCTGCCCTGCACTACAAAATCCATGACACAGAAGCTGCAGAAAACATCAAAGCATTTTTTTCAGCCCAGGTGACACTTGTCAACTTCTACCTTCCCTCCTGTACATAAAATGCAACATAGTCATTTCTGGCTGACTCATTTAGCTGACTTAACAATTACCAAGAATCACAGCAAAGTAATGTGATTCTTATATTAATCTAGCTACTAAAACTGAGTGTGTCCTTAAAGACACACAAGCGGTGGAGTGTGTACAAGTTTCAACAGTGTATCTCATTAACGATGTTTTGAGATGACCCCAAGTAGGAATTCTCTTGAGACACTGATTGGGTTGTCCTTGCATCTGCCACCCATTCTACACAAATCTCCAGTGCTTTCCAATCAGGTGAAAGGCAAGTTACCCGTGTCAATAGTTTGTAAAAATATTCTGTACAGTTGAGAAATGCTTTATATAGTGAGCCTCTAACAAATGTTAACAACATGTTAATAAACAAATGTGCTCTAAGTAATACTATTCAATTCCTAAAACACCACTGTTACATAATATTTGTAGCCTGATTCCTTATCTGTCCTGGAATTTTTGGCTTATTTTGGAACATAGTAGCAAAAATCTTCTAAAATCCTAAAGCATGTTCATACATTTCTCCAATTTTAACTGAAAGATGAAAGTGTGAGTACCTTTTTTCCTTTTTGCTGGTTTTAGATACTTTTCTAAGTTTATGGGCTACCAGAAGGATTGTTAAATCAGAGGAGAGAACAGACGAAGCTTCCACGAGGTGTGGAAAACAAGACTGGAGAAACATGCTTCATGTCATGGAGGAAGACACTGAGAGACTTTCTAAGGAAATGAACAACAGTGCATGGTTTTTGTTTGCCCATTTTATGCTGTTATAGAACAGAGAAAACTGAACAATTTAAGTGCAACAGAACATGGCATGGACCATGGTTCTAGAGGGTGAGAAGTTTATGAATGAGAGATGTATCTGGCAAGGGTCTTCATAATGCATTTAAATATGATGGAAGGACAAGTAAGTGCACACAAGACAGAGAGTCCTAAACAACAAAACATGCACAAGAAAGTTTGCCTTTAAAGTTGAACCACAAGCATATAGTGAACCTATTTGACCTGTGAGGTAGACTCCTCATGACTCAATTTCCTCAAGAAGGTCTCACCTAGCCAGGAATGGTGGCATGTACCTTCCCCCATTCTACCCCCCAAAAAATACATAATATATTATTGATTATTTTGGAATTTAACATAATGTACCCTGATCACATTCACTTTCCAGTTTTCCCAGATCTATCCCTCACCCTTGTGTCCTTCCCACAAATGAAGAAGAAGAAGAAAAATTCCAAGACTAAATAATGTTATACATGTACTCACTGGAGCATGGTCAAATTCCCAGTGGCCAGCCCTTTAAAGAAAACTGAGTCCTTTTCCACTCACATTCTCCACCAGAAGCCATTTCCTTTGAAGAGCTACATTTCACCATACCTATCACAATGGGATGCCCTACCACAATGGCTTACTGTGCAGACTGTTTCTTTTTTTCTAGGAAGGAATTGTTACAGAACATTCTAAGTCTCTGATTCTCAACTCAGAGTCTTCAGTCATCAATACCACTGCAAAAGAGGGTTCCTTGCCCTTTACAGTCAACAGCAGCATGCCTCATGGACTTATACATGGCATCCTACAGGCTTTAATCCCAGCACTTGAGAGGCTGAGGCAGGTAGATCTTTGTGAACTCAAGGCAAGCCTGGTCTACAAAAGCAAGTTGTAGAACATCCAGGGATACATAGACAAACCTTATCGTAAAAAGAAAAAAAGGAGGAGAAGAGGTATCACTTCCCTATGTTACCATAGAATCTGTTCCATTGCAATATGCCTATTGCCAAAGACACTGAAGTCACATTGTTTAAGAAGTTATTCTTAAACAAAGCAAATGGAGGCATATCCCAATATTTGCCTGTAAATCCTGACTATCGAAAGAAAATCCTTGTGAAATAATAGAGACAAAAGTGGCACACAAAAGGGACAGACCAAAGATAATGTCCAACTGAGATAATGACTCATTTCTTATAGTACCATGAGATGTCCTTACTCAATATCTTTAAAAGTAATACTACTGATAGAGAAATAAATTAGTAAGCCAGCCTACTAGTGGATGGTCACACAAGATATTTAAAACCTTTGGTCAAAACCAAGATGAATGTTATCTAAATCAGAGAAATTTAGAATTATAAATAAATTTATTACCTCAAATAAAAGACTTAAATCAAAATAGATTATTTAAAATTTTATTTCAAGTAATCTTATAAGGATGACTTTCCATTATATGATTGAGATAAACTACTACACAAGTTTGTTTGTTTTGCATTATATTTAGAAAGCCTAGACCAATGAAATAGAGTCCCAGAGATGAGAGCTTGCTCCCCAAAACCCATGAAAGGGCTAAAAAAATAGAATTGAATATACAAAATTGACCTCTGACTGCTTGAAACATTCATGCTCCTGTACACACACACACACACACACACACACACACACACACAAACACACACACACCACATCATGCATACACCTGCTTACCCACACTAATAATAATACATTGTTTAAATTTTTAAAGAAATTGCCCTTGACAATACATATATTTTCAGATTACTTGACACTTCTTATCTTTATGGAGGCTTTCAGACTATAATTTTAAACACTGTGTGTGGTTCCTTCACTTCTTGTGGGGCTGAGGCAGGATGAGCATGTTTTAAAGACTAGATGGACTATGAAGCAAGATCATATCTTGGTAAAATATTTATATATAATATGAGGAATGGGGGTTATATACATGTATGAGGATGTCACATTGAATGTAGTTTATATACCTGTATGAAAATGTCACATTGAACCCTATTGTGTTGTATAATTAATACATACTAATGCCTAAGTAGAACACACACACACATGAACTTAAGTTGTAGCCTTAATAACTGTATTAGTTAATTTCTTATATTGTGACAAAATACCTTACAATGCAACTTAATGCATGAGGAGTTACTTAAGGTCATGGTCTGAACATTCTGTCCATCATGGTGGGAAAGGCATGGCAGCAAGAGGGTACGGCATCTGATCACATTGCATTCACAGACAAAAGCAGAGAGTCATAAGTGCTGGAAAAAATATGTGCCATTGCCTGCCACCCTTCTTGCATTGTATTCCATCAAAGATGCCAGTACCTGGGTTTGAGGGTGAGGGTGCTGTCCACATAGGGGGTGGATCTTCCCTTCCTTTTATCTATCAAAAACTAGACGTTCTTTCAGTACATAGAGCTGGCAGCTTTGGAAGTTTGGAAGCCAGACTGGACTCTTTCTGAAATCCCTATTAGACACACCTAGAAGTATGTTTCCTAGTTGATTCTAAATTGAGTCAAGATGGCAATGAAGATTAAAGTCCAAAATTGTGAATAACAGAAAATTCAGATACTGTACTTAGAAGTTCAACTCCTGCTCTAGGGTTTCCCCATTTCAGGTTAAGCAAGAAAACCTGAAGCATCCACTAGTCCTACAAAGCTTATAGAAGAGCTCTAATTGGACCTCAGACCAACAGACCCCTTGAAAAGTTCTTGTTTGTTGCCCTTCTAGCATTAGTGCGAAGTGTGACTTCAAACATCAAATGGAGAAAGGAAAGATGAAGAGGCAAAAAAGAAAAAAATCTGCACCAGTTGTTTCTCAAGGATGTTCTTAGGGGCTTTTCTGGATCACTTCCATTTATGCCTTCTTGATCAGGAAGCAGTCACCTGCCCCCACCTGGAGACAAGGAGGATAAAGAAAGTAGCTTTTATTTTTGAAGACCATATGCCCTGCCCAATTTCTCTTTCCATAGAGGAAGCAAAACATGAAAGGACAAATGGACTTGGATGCTTGCCCCACATTTCCAGTGAACACTTTATCCTTTGATAAGCCCATCATTTCCTAGTTCTGAAATGCAGTCTCATGCAGAAATACAAACTGTGAATTGCTGAGCTGGACAAAGAAGTAGCACAAGGGGAAAAAGATAAAATTAGCTTTGGCATCCTGTTTTAAACCAAAACAGCTCAATTGGCAGTTCCTGCCAGAGGGGAAGTTGGACAAGAGCCAGGGCTGAGTTACCTTTCCTCTATGGGGAGTTGGCATTCACTCATGATACAGACTTGGCAGCTTTAAGGAGCTTGGAAGTCCCACTGGGCTCTTCTGTCTTTAGGTGGGCTGCCCACTGTCAAGTGCAGAAGCCATCAGGAGATTCTATATGATGATAACCATGAGCAGTAGAGCCACAGGGTTAGAGCCTGGTGAGTCAATCAAAGAGTATCATTAAGGAGAAGGCCTACTGACAGCGTCAGGTGAGCACTATGCTAAGAGTCAGCCTAGAACCTTCATACAAATATCAGAAGCCAAAAGCTCTCTCCCTTCTGGATATGTGTTAAACTTTTCCCATTGTTAATCAATGAAATTTTGAAACATAAGGGGATACTTCCGTTCTTTAATATAATAGACAATCTCCAGCCTTTTATTATGCTATTGCTTCACTTACAGCATGACTAAATCAAATTCCAGTATTGAACTCTGCATAACATCTATATTCAACAACTGACAGCTTTGACACTTATACAGATGTAGTGGAACAATAAAGAAACAGGGCTCACCATATCTCCATCCTTAACTGGACCATGTGCCAGTGTGGCTATAAGCTCAGCACTTTCTCATTGTGACTATGATCCATGAACCAAGATCTGCAATTTGAGTATAAAAACATTGAACTTCTGTGACGCTTGAATAACTCAGTCAGTACAGCATGACACTCAACTTCACAGTTGTAGGTTCAATCCTCATCTCAAATAGCTTGATGTCTAGGCCTGTAAGATAGTTCAATGATAAACATACCTCCCACCAAGCCTAAGGAACTGAATTCACTATCTGGGACCTACATGATGGAAAGAGAGCACTGTCTCCCAAGAGTTGCCTTCTGACTGTCACATATATGCACAACATACAATAAAGAAATATTACAAAATAAAGTCATAGGTGTAATCTGCAATAACATTTATTATAGATATGTTTATATGAATTTAAAATTCTCAAGCATAAACATAATCTTACCTGTTTGGTTTTCTTTTCATGTTTCTATGTATCTCTCTAAAATAATACCAAAGATGTATCATTTCTCTTACCATATCTAAGATTCAAAATATAGTTAAAGTAGATTTGGGTCAGGGAATTGATTCTTGGGACCCTACCTCTCTCTGGTGAATTATTGGCAACTGAAGGATTCTTAGAGAAGGGAAGTCATTTTTTTTAATTGTATACCTGCTCATGAGGCATCCAAGCTCCAAAGAACAGTTCCAAAGTCATGGGCACATAGACAAGACAGCCTTGATTAAATTCATTGTGTCACAACATAACAAAAGGTCATAAATGTGGATAAGGAACATGTAGGGAAGCAGGGGATTAAAGATATTTAAAGGAAATTAGAGATGTTGGAGAAGTATTGGGGGAAAGGTAAGAGTAACCAGAACATATAATTGTCAAAGAACAAATTTAATAAAATGTGTAATTTCAAAAGATGTCTATGGTATTGAACTTCTCTTGATTCCTGATAAATAAATTTTACAGATAAAGTTATTTTAATTTCTCATGTCAGTATTTCTTGGCCCTCTATGTTGTCAGTGAGAAAGTTCAATGTGCTAGATGATATTGAAGCAATTTAACTGTTGTGGAACGTCACACTACTAACATGAGGGACCAGTATCAGCTCCTGAGTCATTCAAGAACCAAAGGATTTAATAGTAGTGACTGTGTGACAACATCTTACCAGGTTAATAATACTCTGAGCTTTTTCCTGAGGCAATTTTAAATGAGAACATTTATATTTATTCTCCCTGTTGGGCTTAGAATGACATTAGGCAAACAGCTGTAACTGTTTATTTTTCTTATACTGACAGGCAATTGACAGAGGTTACTTACATCCCAAGAAACCACATTTGACAAGAAATTAATAAAGCCATGTTCATCAACACTCTTCAGTAAAGGAGCACCAATCTGACATGCCACAGTGAGCCAAAAGTTAGTGGAGAAGTAAATTATTCCTTAGAGTAAAGTTCAAAAAAAAATTAATGTCTAAGGATCATAGGTGAGTAGGCCATGACACCCCCACCCACAAACAGGGAGTAATTGGGACCCTCATGGACACCCAATCTCCCAAAACCCACAGGAGGCTGGACTCCCAGGAGCCTTAACATGCCCGGGAACATTAGATAGTAGGATCACAGGCTCTTAGGAGCCTGGGCACACTAGAATTTCAGGATCTCAGAAGCAGCCTGACTCTCAGAAGCTATCACACCCAGGATCTCAGGATCACAAGATCACAGAGACAGCTGTACTCTGAGGAGTTCTGACACAACAAAGATAACAGGACAGACAGGATCTAGTCAGAGACAGTCAGTTCAGGTAGCACTAGAGAAAACCAGATGGCAAAAGGCAAGTGCATGAACATAAGCAACAGAAACCAAGGTTATTTGGCATCATCAGAACCTAGTTCTCCCACAATAGAAAGTCCTGAATACCCAATGATACTGGGAAAGCAAGATTAAGATTTAAAAATCACTTCTAATGATAATGACAGAGGACTTTAAGAAGGACATAAATAACTCCCTCAAAGAAATGCAGGAGAACACAGGTAAACAGGCAGAAGCCCTTAAAGAGGAAACACAAAAATCCTTTAAAAATTACAAGAAAACAAAACCAAACATGAGAAGGAATTGAACAAAACCATCCAGGATCCTAAAATGAAAGTAGAAACAATAAAGAAATCACAAAGAGAGGCTATCACCAGGTAGATTTTTGTGTTTCCTATTTAAGGGCTTCTACCTGTTTACCAGTGTTCTCGTCTGTTTTTTTGAGAGTGTTATTTATGTTCTTCTTAAAGTCCTCTATCATCATCTGTTTTTTTGTTTTTTTGTTTTTTTGTTTTTTTGTTTTTCGAGACAGGGTTTCCCTGTGTAGTCCTGGCTGTCCTGGAACTCACTCTGTAGACCAGGCTGGCCTCGAACTCAAAAATCTACCTGCCTCTCCCTCCCAAGTGCTGGGACTAAAGGCGTGTGCCACCACCGCCCGGCCCTCTATCATCATCATTAGAAGTGATTTTAAATCTGAATCTTGCCTTCCTGGTGATATGGGGGACTTTCTATTGAGGGAGAACTAGGTTCTAATGATGCCAAATGCCCTGGGTTGCTGATGCTTATGTTCTTGCATTTGCCTTTCCATCTGGATCTCCTTAGTGTTACTTGTGCTGTCTCTGACTGGAGCCTGTCTTTTGTATTATCTTGGTTGTATGAGAACTGTTTGGGGTGGGTGTTGCTGCAGGGGTTAGAGCTGAAGCCCAAGATCTGCTCAGTGCTCGGGCATAGACTAGAAGGAACTAGTGCCCCTGGCCAGGAGTGAATTCTAGGTCCCAGTGGGTCCCAGTTACTCCCTGTTTGGGGCGGGTGTGCTGTCTTCTTACCTAAAAAACTGCAGGGTTAAAGCTCCTGGGAGCCCGCCTCCTCTGGGATTTATGGGATTGGGTGCAGAGCTGAAGCCCAAGATCTGCCCAGTGCTCGGACATAGACCAGAAGGAACCAGTGCCCCTGGCCACGAGTCAGATTGTATACTTTCTAATTGTGTGAATATGTCGAAATCTGGCATGTCAGTTAAGGAGTTCTATCAACCAGCTTTGTTTCATTGCCCTGATTATCAAAGAACTTTGGTCTTCTGAAATAAAGCTTGCAAGTACTAGAAAAAGTGAGTCAGGCTTTAAGCCGAAGCAAGAGGGTAGTGGGCTTGATTAGTGCTGACATCACAGCTTTAATTATATTAATTGCTAAAGCATCACTGCTTCTGCAGTTGCTTTGACACAAGAAGTTAAGTCATCTACTTTTGTTAATCATTTAGCAAAAAAATGTTACTATTGTGTTGAATATATAAGAGGATTTAAATAGGTATTTGGAATAATGGATTGATGTTCTTTATCCTATTCAAATTATTAGAAGGAAGTTCAGAGTTTAAGAGTAATGAGTCATCTAGAGTGTCATGCCAAATACCATTAGATTCATGTTAGTTCTGAAATTTATAGTGGTAGTCATTAGAATTAAGAAAGAGTTTAAAGACATTTGCAGTATATTTGGCATAATTCTAACACCTCTCTGGATATTTTAACTTTGCATAGTGAGCTTATGAATTTAAAGAATGCTGCTCTGCTGAGCATTGAGGTGACAGATACTGCTGATAAAATTTCCCATGGCCTGAGGTTAGTATTTCTATTTTGGTCAAGCTTCACGAATGGCATATATAGCATAATCATGCTAGCCCTTTTTGTCCAGGGAATATTTTATTCCTGTCCATTACATTAAAGCTTGTCTTTAACAACATCAACATGTTGGCAGCCAAAGTACATGCCTTGAAACTGAAAATGGACCCCCAGACAGAGTTATTAAATTAACAGGCTGGCAAGCCAAGGATGGGTAAGATTCTGCACAGAGCCTTACCAACCTAACACAGAAATGCATTGTTTTTGATAATGCATATTCCATTATGGGTAAGGAAGGCATTCTTGGCAGAATGACCCAAGACAGGCTCAGTCTTGCTTATGAAATAAGAAAAGAGGAGAGGCGGAGAGCTTTTGTGGCTGCTTGGCAAGAATCTGACATGGGCCAAGGACAAGGAAATGGGCTGCTTGGCAGGAATATGACATTAGGCTAGAACAAAAAAGTAATTTTAGGCAGGAATCTAAATTTTAGGCAAGAACAGAGAAGTGGGATTCAGATGTGAAAATGACTTTGGGCTAGGACAAGGAAGTTGGTTCAGATACTTTGGTCATCCTGATAAGCCCTTAGAAACAGTGATTGCGGGAATGTTCACATAATTGGGTTTAATGTCTTGCTTGTTCTTTGACTATTTGTGTTTATTGTCTTGCTTGTTCCTTAACTGTTTGCATCTAACATATTGCTAGTTCCTTAACCTAGAACTGACCTTAATACTTGCATGTAATTAAAATGGTATAAAAGCAAAAAAGAGGAGGGGGATTGGATAGGGGGTTTTTAGGGAGGGGAAATGGGGAAAGGAGATGGCATCTGAAATGTAAATATATAAAATATCCAATAAAAAATTAATTTCTAATCAGTACAACCACAATGAATTAAAAATGAAATCATATTGCCCTACCCCTAAAAATGTAAGGCAAATAGTATAATCTGTTTAAGAAAGAAAGACATTTCCAAACAGTATTTTCAAACATTCTTCTTTTTAATTTCTAAACATTTAATTTAATCATTTAATTTTTATTATTCTTATTTTTAGTTTGACTGCATTTTTACAGTATGCATGCACTGCCTAAAGAGACAATAAGAGGATGAGATCCCTTGAAATTGGAGTTACAGGCAATTGTGAACTGTGATGTTGGTGCTCAGAATTGAACCTGTTATACCATGCTCATTGTGAGCCACAGGAATGGGAAAGAATATTCCAATGGGGGCATGAAACAGCAAAATCTTTTACTATTTCCACCACATAAGCAGAGTCAGTGATTGATCAGGGCCACCAGACAAGGACTGGGAATGTTGTTTCTTTTGGCAGGTCCCAGTAGGGACTGAGGCAGGGTTTATAAGTATAAAGTCACAACCACCTAGGCCAAGCCACAGTTATAATCTTTACCACTGAGAACTCAGGGATTAAGAACTGTCCCAAGTGTTCAATCATTTTCAATTGACACTGAATATGGTTTTGCTGACCAATCAAATTCATTTGTTTATAGGAACAGGCATTGTGTTTGGGGAAACTTAATCTTGCTTCGAGAGGGAGTTAGTCAGCTTCAGTAAAATGGGGTCTGATGTCAAAATGGCAGTACATAAAGACAAGTTCCTTTTATCTGTTCCCAATAAACCAAGGTTCCCTACTCCTTGTAGCAACTACTCCTAACCACAGAGCCAGCTTTCCAAGCCCAGACTTTTTCTAAGTTTTATTTTATTTTTAGTTATGTGTCTCTGTATTTCTCTATGTGTAACCATGTGCACACGAGTTCAGTGTTCAGAAAGGCCAATAGGATCAAATTCCCTGGAGCTGGAATTCCATGGCAGTTGCAAGCTATCTGACAAAAATGCTGAGAGTCGACATCAGTTCCCCTGGAACTGAAGTATGTATTCTTAATCACTGAGCCATTTCTCCAACCTTCAAACTTGAGTTGGTTTTATTTTGATTGATGGTGATAATAAATACATACCTACTTCAAAGGATTGCTGTAAAAACCAAGGAAGATAAATGTGGAAGTTAGTTATGAAACCTAATGTGCTATGCAAATATGAAGTTAAAGCCATTATGTGAAGGATTTAATCTTAAAGCATTTTGTCAACACAAAGAGCCTAGTAACCAGTCAATGTGTTTTTAATGATTTGGTGGCCAAGGGCCGAATTGGGATGCTTGCCTGAGTTTTTCTCTGCTTTGCTTTTGAACAATCAACCTAGCCCTGTGGTATTCATCAAAACAAGCTAGAAAGAGTTCCACTTGACTATCCCATTATGTGTAATTTATATGGTTTCTTCTGTCTGTATTTGGGTTTCATAGGCATATAAAAGCCTCTCAAAATGAAAAACTATCATCCTTCTATCATCTTATTGTACAGTAGGCATGAAATCAGTTCATATTCCATGTAAGCTGCTGCACAGCAGACTTGCTTAACCATATATCCTTATTCCAATATCCATAGAACATAGCAAAAAAATTAAAACTATAAACAGTCAGTCGTCTACTAAACCTTTATGTGTGCAGTCTTGGTTCATAGGAAAGCAGAATGCATGCTCTTTCTTGGGAATAACATGACTCTTCTGATGGGAAGATGGGCATTTTATTTAGTATTATATAAGTGGCTCCTAATAATGGGTGGATGCGTTTTAAACAACATTGTATTATAAAGCCATTTGTGTCACTAAATTTCTAACTCCAAAACATATCCAATAATATTAGGCTTTGGTGAATCAAGCCTGGAGACTAAGCAGATAGAATTTTTTCTTCTATCTCTGTATTTATTTTCCATGTAATTTTAGTGGCTCAGTAATTCTTTTTGTCTAGACAGATTTTTCAACACTAATGAGACCCTGGGCACTAGCCACACAGTAATCATTCATCTGATTCAGTTCCATTACTACATTCAAAAGCAAATATGACATCATGATTTAGTTTATATCTGTTATTGACTAGTGCATACTATGCATGTATGTTTGCTGTAATACATAATGAATATATAGAATATGTTACCAGTTCATTAATTTGCTTCCTAGATTTTCTAATACAAGTAATTGTAGGTTCCCATTACCTCTGAAGTTCTCTTTTATTTATATTTTGTGAATGATTTTGTCAGTTTGTTCAATTACATTTTTAATTTATTTCAAATTGATAGCAAAATATCATACACACACACATCAATATATATATTTTTTTCAAATATTTATAGTTCATGGTGAAACATTTAAAATCTTGTCTTCTATTGTTTTTAAAAGCTACATCTCCATCTTTTAATTATGTGTATGTTTATGAGTGAGGGATATGTGTATGTGGTGCATGAGGCAACCAGGCTAGAAGAGGGCATCAGAGCCCCTGGAGTTAGAGTGACAGGTATTTTTGAGCTGACTGATGTGGTTCTTGGGAACCAAACTGCACACTTGACCACTGAGCTATCTCTCCACACTGTCTCAAAGTTTTGACATGTACAGTGAACTATTTGACTCCACTGGGTCATTCTACAGCCAGTCTTCTTGCTCTTGTCTAATTTTACTTAGTTATCTCCACATCAAAGATACTTGGCACATCTTTGATTGGTAAAATTCCCAATGCTTGCAAGATGTTTTGGATAAAAGAGGAGGTGTAAATCTAACCAAAGTGAAAGTCACAAAAGGAAATAAACTAGTCCAGTCCATACATGTTCCACACAAATTCATGCAGGGCACAGTTCAGCCTTCTGAAATATCCTGTCATTAGTTGTCATTGCTATCCTTAGCTTACCATTCTAGTTTGTTTTCTGTTGCTGTGATAAAGACCATGAGCAAAACAACTTGGGAATGGGAAGATATATTTGACTTATATGTCTCAATTCATAGTCCAAAAAACTAAGACATAAACTCAAGGCAAGAAATTAAGCAGAGGCCTTGGAAGAGTACTGCTTAATGATTACCTGCTCCCCTAGTTTGCTCAGGAGCTTTCTTACACACAAAAGAATATCTACCAAGGAATGACACTGCCCCAAGTGGGCTGTACAGCCAATCCATATCAATAATCAATCAAGAAAATTCCTCCTCGGGTTTGTATATAGGTAAATCTGATGGGGGCATTTTCACAACTGAGATTTCTTTTCATCAAATAATTCTACCTTGTGTCAAATTGACAATGAAACTAACCAGCACACTTACTTCTCTTCTTAACTCGTATTTAGTTAGCTTTTTGACAAATTCATGGATGTATAATGGGAACTCTGATTGTTATAATATCCTGATCACCCTACCATCTCTATAATGTCCTTTCCTCCATACAAGTTCCCTTTCTGAATTCACACCTTTTGTTCTCTCCCTCTCTCCTCTCCTTCTCTCTCTCTCTCTCTCTCTCTCTCTCTCTCTCTCTCTCTCTCTTTCTGTCACACACACACACACACACACACACACACACACACACACATGTTCTTTCTTTTAAGACCTAAGTTTAACAAGTATTATCTATGAGGTCATGGGTTTGGAACTATATACTGAAAATTGGTGGAGACCCAACTGAAGACAACTGACTACCCCGCCCCCAGAATATATCAACAGCCAATAGTCCAGCAGAAACTGATAGAGCCTCATAAACTTCTCCTTGATCCATGGTTGACTATTGATAGGCCCAATTTGTTGTAGTCTCTTTGGAGACAGTCACAGATGTCATTCTGTTGTGCATAGAGCACCACAATTTTCTTATCATCAGTTGATAGACTTCTAGGTTGAGACCCTTTCCTTGCTATTCTTATTAGAGACACAATGAACATGATCAAAAAGTATCTCTGAATTAGGCTAGTGAATCATTTGGATATGTGCCTAGGAATGGTGTGGCTGGATCAAATGGGAGTTCTATTTCTAGCATTTTAAGAAACCTCCGCACTAATTTCCATAAGGGTTACAGCAATCTACACTTTTCTTTCCCCACATCCTCAGCAGCATTTGGTGTCATTTGATTTCCTGGTAATAACCATTCTAAGTAGGATGAAATGAAATCTCAGTGTCCTTTCAATTTGCATTTCTGATTGCTTAGGATCTTTTTTGTTTTTGTTTTTAATTTATTCACTTTGCAAACCAACATCAGTCCTTCCTCTCCTCTGAGTACCCCTTCCCACAAGTCCTTCACCTATTCCACCTTCTCCCCTCTTTTGAGATGGGAAAGCCCCCCTCTGGGTGCCACCCCCTGCTAAATCAACCACCTCTACTTCCACCTACCCCCTACCACACACCCACACACCCATAACCTTGCAAATCAAGTCGCTATGGGTCTAGGCACATCCTCTCCCACTAAGGCCAGACAAAATGGTCCATTTAGGGGCGCTGGATCCACAGGAAGGCAGACCACAGACTTAGTGACAAACCCCTGCTGAAGTTGTTGGGAGACCCACATGAAGACCAAGCTGCTCATCTGCAATATATGTGCAAGTGGCCTAGGTCCAGCCCATGCTCACTCTTTGGTTGGTGATTCAGTCTCTGGGAACCCCCAAAGAGTAGATTAGTTGACTCTTTTGGTCTTCCTGTGGACTCCTTGTCTTCTTGAGGTCCCTCAGTCCTTCTTCCAACTCTTCCACAAGGCAACTCAAACTCCATCTAATGTTTAGGTGTGAGTCTCTGCATCTCTTTCCATTGACTTCCTGGGGAAGAACAGCTATGCTAGGTCTCTTTCTGTAAGCATAACAGAGTATCATTGATAGTGTCGTGTCAGGGACTGCTTCTTGCCCATGGGATAGATATCAATTTAAGGCAGTCATTGCTTGGTCATTCCCTCAATTTCTGCTCTATCTTTATTTCTGCATATCATGTAGGCAGGACACATTTTGGGTTGAAGATTTTGTAGGTGGGTTACTGTCCTTATCTTTCCACTGGTTGTCCTGCCTGACTACAGGAAGTTGCCACTTCAGGATCCAAATCCCTCACTGCTAAGAATCTCAGCTAGAGTCACCCCCATAGATCTTCTAGGGCCTCAACCCATCACAAGTCTCTGGCATGTCCTAGAGATTGCCACCTAGCACTGTTCTCCTTACATATGATCTTCCCCCAAACAACTCCCCCTACCATCCCCTTTCACCCAATTCCCTCCTTCTATCACCCTTCAATATCTATTTTGCTTCCCTTTCTGAGAAAGATTCAATCACCCTCTTCCTGTGGGCCCTCCTTGTTTGACTTTTTTGGGTCTGTTGATAATAGCATGGTTATCCTGTACTTTATGGCTAATATTGCCTTATAAGTGAGTACATATCATGAATGATCTTTTGAGTCTGGGTTACCTCACTCAGGATGATATTTTCTAGTTCCATCTATTTGCCTGCAAAATTCACGATGTCCTTGTTTTTAATGTCTGAGTAGTATTCCATTTTATAAATACACCACATGTTCTGAACCCATTCTTCAGGTGAGAGACAACTAGGCTGTTTCCAGTTTCTGACTATTATGAATAAAGCTGTTATGACCATAAAAGAGCAAGTGCACTTGTGGGATGGTCAAGCTTCTTTTGGATATATGTCCAGGAGTGGTATAGCTAGGTCTTGACATAGAACTATTCCCTATCTTCTGAGAAACCACCAAATTTGATTTCCATAGTGGTTGGACAAGTTTGCACAACTACCCAGCAGTGGAGGAGTATTCCCCTTTCTCCACATCCTCATCAGAATGTGCTGTTCATTGAGTTTTTTATCTTAGCCATTCTGCTTGGTTTAAGGTAGAATTGTAGAGTCGTTTTTGATCTGCATTTCCTTAATGACTAAGGATGTTGAATATTTCTTTAGGTGCTTCTTGGTCATTCAAGAGATCGCTTAGAATCTTAAAAGTTGTTTACTCCCCATTTACATTTTGTTTGATAATCTTCTGTTGAGAGAGATGACCCATTTTTATTGTCTTGTTTCTTATATTTAGTTTTGAAGTTATTTGTATAATCTAGATACTACTTCTCTGTCAAAGACTTTCTCCCATTCTGTGAGATGTGCTTTCATCCAACTGATGATTTCTTTCATTGTATGGAAGACTTTTATGTTTTATGAGTCTCCATTTGCCAACGGTGCCCTGTGCTATCAGAGGCCCTCACATGTGCCTGTGTGTTGAAAAGTACACCCTACTTTTTCTACTAACAGTTTTAAAGCATCTGTCCTTATGTTGAAGACATTGATCCATTTCATGTTGGATTTTGTGAAGGATAAGAGATAAAGATCTAGCTTACTTGACAGCATGTTAATATCCAGTTTTCCCAGCACCTTTTGTTGAAGATTCTCATCTGCATACAATTTTAACATTGTTGTCAAAAGACAGGTACCTGGAGTTGAGTGGTCTATCTTAGCTTCTACTTCTAAAGCTACACGATGTCATTTTATTTCTAAGGATATCAGGAAAATACATGCTCATTGACTGCCTTGACGTTCATCTAAGTTATCCATTCCCCTTCTTTCCTCAAAAGCCACAAACACAATAGATTTGAAAATAATCAATTCAGTCAGATAGGCCTCAAATAGAGGTAATGGCCAAAGCTCATGAATAGCTTGCACCTGACAGGCATTCACTCCTCAGTTTCTTCCAGACATACTGACTAAATTTCTAATCTCTATCAGGTCTCATACTTAAAGCTTCACCGCTGTAGGTTCATTGATTTAATTTATTCATTGACTTTTGAGATATTTTCTATTAGGAAAAATAAACTAAGTTATATGTAATTCCTTTTCAGTTTTTTTTTTAAGAACATCAATGCTACCACCCTTTTGTGATCCATAAAGCAAAAAAGTTCACTGTCACACCAGGCTTATGCCAGTGAACTTACCATCTAACTGTTCACTGCTGAAATGTTTTGAAAACCCAGCAAATAAGACTGGCATGCACTCAGGTTCTTTTGAAGGCTTAGAATGTACATGAACTAAATTGTTTTCAAGGCTCACTAGAGCATTGGGAACTTGTTTAATTAAATTCCATTAATTTAGTCTTTGGAGGATGATACTATACCCTAGTCAGTTGAATGTTAATGTAGATTATGGATTTTATTAGGAGACTATACCAAACATTTCTTGTCAGCCCTAATATCTACACTTGTTGATATGGATTCCATGTCTTTTTCTTGTAAATCTCAATGAAAAATAGCAATAACAAAATACTTCATTTTAGAGTAAGTGTTTAGTCTACATGGTCTAAAAGTAGAATGTGCAAGGTATTTGAGCCTCACCATGAGCATGGTGGCCTTTGTTGAAAACTGTGAAAAAGATTGGGCTGATGAACTCCATGCCTACCTGGCATCTAAAGGAAAACCATCTGAACACTATCTTTGTAGAGATTTGGCTTACATTATTAAAGGCCATGGGCGTGTGTGTATGTGTGTGTGTGTGTGTGTGTGTGTGTGTGAAGATAATCAAGAAGCTGGAACAGTGAGGATGAACATTGTAGCCCTACCCTTGACCCAGGAACTAGACAGTAAAAAGTATCAATTAATAGCATGTGGGAAAATTTAAGGTCAGGATCTCTTTATGAGACTATAATTGTTAAACAACCATCACCATAGGATGAATAAGAATTCTCCTGTAAGATATGCTATGAACTGCAACCTCATTAAAGGTGGAACATCTTATGGAGCCTTAAACTAAATCTTAGCCAAGGTGAATGAAGTCAGAAAGTAGGCAGACTTCTGACTGGAAGCTCTGACAAAGAGCACTCTCTCTTAAGAGTACTGCAGAAGGAATCTGTAGGTAATATGAAAAGTAAGCTTTTCCAAAAGTTACAGTGGAATCATTCAGAGGGGAAAAGTTTCTCCCACCCAAACCATATGTACCATGCACAATCACTGAAAGACTAAACACACTTTCATTTGACATTCTTCTTCCTTTAAACCTAATCAAGTTTTTAGAAGGACAGCATATTCAAGATCTTTTAGCCATTCTGTGGATGATACATTGGTGTGTGTCAAGTTTTATCAGAACAATAAAGACTTGCTTGATTTTCGTGGCCTGGTTCATGAATAGAATCTGACAAGAATGAGAATTTTTTGATAATGGCACTGGAAAAGAAACTTGTCTCTTTGGATACAACACAGAAAGAACTATAGAATGGAGATGATTATGTCAAAAATGAACACGTAACTCCAAGTATTGTCTACCTCAAAACTGACCAGGTTCAGAGAGAAGCACTTGTCTGCCACAGCACAGAAGAGATGTTGGAGGGACTGTGGCAACAACTACGTAACACTTGATGTCTGGAAACAACTTGAAAGAAGTGAAAATTGCTTATTCTAATTGTTCTGATACCTGAATTGTATACACAGATATTTGTTATTTTAGATAGGAACGTTGAAATCATAGTTAGAACTACAGTCTTACCAATAGGCACAAAAATAAGCACAGAAACACATACACACACACACACACACACATAAGGACAACAACAAAACTAGAAGAATAAGCTTCGGGAAATATGCTGCATTCCCCAAAGCATGACAGGCATTTAATACAAAGCACATAGAACTTTGTAAGTAGTCGATTTTTTCTCAGTGCTCTAAAACATGCATAACCAAAGCTAAAATATCAGAGCAACAATAACATCTGCTGAAACTTTAATGCCAGATAAATATACATTCTGTTTTTCTTTTGTGTCATTGTGACAATCCATTCTACTTCATATTTTCCAATATTAACTATGTATTTTCAACAGCTTCATGTTGTCTGTAGAATGAAGGCACATTTTAGAGTAGAAAAATAGTGTTGTTTATTTCTTAGTGGGAATGAACTGTTTCACTTTGTTTCTGATAAGGCTCTGTTGTATGAATGAACGAGGAAACAGAAGAGTGCAGATCACAGAAAATAAAAGTGGAACACATAGAAAATGGCTCTTAAGATGACTCCCAGAACATCCTGTCACCTCATGGCATCCATGCCTTTGTGTGCCCCCACCTCTGCTCTATATCATATAGCAATAGAATATTATAAAGATGCTGATTATCCTGTCTGTGACTCAGTGACTTCTGCTTTGGGGTGAACATCCATGTTGGAGTAGCCACCTCAAAAAAGTAATATGCAGGGGTTCTCAACTTACAGTTCTCAACAATATAGATATTAAGTCTTGCTGTCCCCCAGAACTACAATCTTACCTATAGCCATAAAAGCAAGCACAAAAATGAAGTTGACCTCAATCAAGCCTTCTCCTTACACTTCTGTATTGACCACCACAAGATTCAACTTGGAAGGTACCCAGAAGTGGAAGACAGAGCTAACCATGTCCAGCAAGTTCTTAGTTCTAAGGCACCAGGCAATTGCTCTTAGCCAGTAAATAGTAAGTTGGTACTCAGTATACAACAATAATAATTAATACAAAAATAGCCACAGTAAATATACTCATCAGTCACTCATTACCTGTATATTACATCATTAGGAAAGCAAGCAATTTTTCTTTTTCTTAACTTTCTTGACCAATCAATCATGTAAGTGGTATGTTATTTTTTTACCCATTTCAGCCCATTTCTGGTTTATTTGGTAAGTTGCTGGGGTTTTTTGTTTTGTTGTATTTTGTTTATATAATACCATGTCTTAGAGTAGACTGTGATTTTTTTTAAAGCACCTTGTAGATAAGCTCCTTTCTAGACACTAAAGTCTTTGAATGCTTAAGCTAAAAGGAGAGAAAATATCTAAGGGTCAATATATGAAAGAATATATGTTGGTTCATGACATGCTTTGGTGCCCCCTGCCTTTATTGGCATCCCCCAATGCAAGTCAGAAAGTGTTTGTGGGTGTCGCTGGAATGTTCACGGTGTTCTCTGAAAATAAACATGTTTTCTTAACAACTGATAAATACTTTAAGTGGCATTTCACTATAATTTTTATTATGCAACATTCTATGAATGCATGTTGTTAAATCTATAGGTAGTAAATTGTTCTATTACTCAATAATGTTCATCATGTGTGATGAACTCTTGTGTTGGGTTAAAGGTGGGAGTCCAGTGTCTGCCCTGCCCTAGGGCTAGGGCCACTGCTTGGGGAGGCAGGAGGAGGGATATGGGAAGCTTGACTGTGCTCAAGACACACTGCTGAGCAGGTGTTGGGCTGTGAAACACTGTAGGGACACCGCTCCAGAGGTGGAGGAGCACAGTCTGAGGTGGGGGAGGAGGGAGATGGAGCTAGCGTGGGAGGATCCCTGGGCCTGGAGGGTGTCTGGAGACCATCTGGTTATCAGGCTCTTGGGCACCCAGGCACCATTGGAAGCTACAGAAGAGCTGAGAACGAAGTAGGGGCCACGGGCTGGACTGGCCTACAGCCAAAGTGGGGAGAGAGGGACAGAAGCTCCAGCTGCGCCCTGTGGGGAGAATCCTTGGCTTGTTTCAGTGGTTTGGTTTTGGCTTGGCTTGGTTGCAGGCAGCTGGCTTGGGTTGATGGTCCCAGTGTCTGGGAATGCAGAGAGGTCTTCTGCAGAGATTAGATGGCTGCTCTATAGGCAAAGGCCTGTTCCATTGTTCCCCAGAGTGGATCCCAATGAAAGAGGAACAGTCCATAGTTTTAAGATGTTTATTGTCATGGCAGAAAGTAGATGAGAAACCTTACCCGTTTTGTCAGGACTGGCCTGAGGTTAAATACCTTTTGCAGGGAGGAGTGTCTGGGAAGGAAAGCTTAAGCCCTTCTGGCCTTTAGGTCAGATCTCCTCATTAATATGGAGATCTGTCTTGAGGCTCCCTGGCCTGTGGTCAAGTCCTCTACCTGTGGAGGGGCTAGGGGAATTGCCCTAAAGAACTGAAGGACACAAATCCATGGATCCTATTTTCTGGGGGCATGGTGAAATGCCTGCTGTCTCTTAAGATCACCTGGGTCCCACCTGGGGTCCCTCAGGAGCACCTGGGGTCTCTGGGGATTTCCTAGCCTGAGCTTGACCAGAAACCAGGCTGCCTTTTATGGTCCTACACCCTTGTAAATAGTTCTTATTCCTTCATCATTTTCCCAGAGACATCTTTAATGGTGCTCAGTCCACTTAGATCCCAGTGTGCCAAAGGATTCCCACTTTAAATAATTCATATCATCTGACTTCTTCAGTCTTTCTATAACAGATTTCAGAAAGCCATGCAGTTGTAATTAATGACTTTGCCAAACATGGGAGGAGGGTGACTATGTGTTTCCTACTTTCCTATTCAGCCTCTGCCAGAAACTCAACAACGACAACGACAAATTCTGTGCCCTGAAAACCTCTAATTTAGCATGAGGAAGGCTGTAAAACCACTGTGCTACACAAAAGCAATCCACCGTTTATGCTGCTTGAGTGAATGAAAGTATATTCAACATCTGCCCTTCACCTGACTTGTAGCATTGTTTTAACTGATAGACTGTTTCTCTCCCTCATGATGCAGACAGAGGCCATGTTGGACAAGACTAAAGGTAGATAAAAGCAGGTTTATTAGGAGGCAACTCCCATGTGGGTTCACCAATCTCACAAGTGGAGGTCAGTGGAGTTGCACACCTGGACTAAAGCAAGGGGGTTTTATAGAGCTTAGGTGAGGGGGGATGGTGTGCCAGCTAGGAACCGAGATTGTATCCATACATGGTCAAAGCCTGAGCCCCAGGGCAGGCACTCTTGGGTGGGTTGCCCAAAACTCAGAGATCAGGAGTGATGACATGTTAGCCTGCATTTTTCTCTGTACAGTTGGGGGACTTGTCTCTGGGGGGCAGGGGAAAGCAGATGGATTTCCCAGCTTGGCTTGTGCAAGGGCAAGGAGACGTTCCAGCCAAACACTGACATCTACACTGAATTTTGGAATGAGGTTTCATAACTCTTTTTGAAACTAGCTGTCATTTTTTCAGGCCTTTTCTATTCACACAGATCCGCATAGTCCTGGTGTGGCGATGAGTAAATATTCTAGGTGTAGGACCTGGAATTATTGACCACAAGACACCTGAGGTGCTAGAACTGCGACTGTACACAGTGACGAACTATAATGAATGCTTCTTTCCATGCTCCAAATACCATGTGCACTTAAACCTGCACCCTAGCAAGCAACTTCTGCTCCTTAGTACTTCTGACTTGCTACTTTTGTAGACTTTGTTAATTGACAGTGATGGTGACAGCAAAATGTGATAAAAACAGAAGGTATTTTGTGGAGGTTTGGGTGACAAGTGTTCACTGTATATTTGTAGACTCCTCTCTGATTAACACTGTTGCCCTAGGTTTTTCCATTGTCCTCCATTACTAGTTACATGCATTCCCCTGAAATTGATTATTGACTTAGTTAACTATTTGCTAAATCTTGTTTCTTCCCTTTATCATATGAAGCATGAAGACAGTGTGTGTGTGTGTGTGTGTGTGTGTGTGTGTGTGTGTGTGTGTGTGCGCACGCTTGCGCTACTCATGGCTTTAATGAAACACTAAAAGCCAAGCAATTACTATGGCAGTGTCTAGCATGTCATAATAGGAGCTATATAAAACCATTATTAAGTATTCAAATTACAGGCAAGTAGTAGAAGGCTGGGCTTTGGATAAATATCAGCGCCACAATAATGCCCAAAGGCAGATGGCTCCTCAGTAGCTTCCCCTGAGTTAAATACATGCACTTGGTCTCAGCACTGGGACGAGAAGTCAGGTCAACAAAGGTTAGCAGGTTAGCAGCACCTGGAAGTCATCTGTAACAGGGCTTCCTTGGATCCCAGCTACATCAGAAGTAGTAGATGGGCAGTCAAAATATTTTTTTATATAAAATAGTATCTGGAGTCTCCAAGGTCGGCAGTGGAAGGTGAGACAACAGATAAGGAAAGATTATATTTTCCCAACAGGAACAGGTGAGTGTCCCCTGGGGTTGAGAAAATGTTCTTAGGATAGAAATTTGTGAAAATGAACTGGCTCATGGAGGCCCCCTCTCTGCCTGCCCTTTCTACTACACCATCCATCCCCAGCCTTTCTGCTACACTGTCTCTCCTTGCCCTTGCTGCTCCAAGTGCTGAAACTTAAGGTATGTGGAAAGAAATGTGATTTCCTATTTGTGACTGCTTTCTGGTCTTCAGAATCAAGGTGTTCTGGAGGCTGAAAGTGATGGATAAATCCCTCCGCGCTTTATCATCAGCCTATTCCTCCTACCACTTTTAAACTCCAGTGAGAATGTGAGTGCTAGCTGGAGCCTTAAAAAAAATCTCAAGAAGTGGGAGTAAAGTGGGATGCACCATCATCTGTTCCCTGACTACATCCCTATTGATGAGGCTTGTGAAACAGCCCTATGTAGAAGAAAGAACAAGATCAAGAGACATACTAACAAGCTATGGAATAAGATATGGAATCAGCGTACATGCAGAATTTTATATTCTTTTATACGAATTGTATATTCTTCCCACATTTGAAAAATAAAAATTGTCAAGCTTGATATAAAATATTGACAGAGGTGTATAAATAGAGAAAAGGTTGAATTTGATTGTTTCAAATATCACCTTGAAATATATATATATATATATATATATATATATATATATATATATATATGATAGAACAGAGCATTATACCAAAAAAGAGACATACAAAACAAAATAGCCACAGTCTGGCCTAGAAAGATGACAGCAATTGTCAATACCTTCACAGTCTCTAAGGCTGTGACACAAACAGACCCTGAGCTTCCTGCAGACAAGAACACTGTTTCCTGTGACATTAAAGTAATTGGTAAGGACAATGCTTCTAATACTTAATTGTATATATTAACATATTCAGGGGGTATTTTTCCGCTTTTGCCCTTCAATGGTTTATGTCACTTCTATGCTTTATCCAGTTGTTCCATACAAAACAAGATAGGTAACCATCGCTACCCCAAGACTAACTTAGAAAAAAATCAATGTATGACTAAACAACTACTACTTCCAACTCCTCTTTAGCTATCTGTACAAAATAACTGAATCACATAATACTGTGGGTTGTGGACAGGAGTTACTGAATGAATGATTTCATCATGTTGACCTTTGAGGGCCACAAAATTTGGTTAAACAATGAAAGGGCTCAAGTCGTGTTATCATACGTCAGTCAGTGTCTCAGATAGTCTGAAAGACCTGGCTGCAGCTTCCTGCCTGATTAATACGTGGACTAAAAGAAATGCTTCCTTCCAGTATTTTTCAGCCAGTAAATGCTAAAAAGCTTTCCCTCTTTCTTCTATTAAAAGTCATTTTGAATCTGTCTTATTAAAAATGCCAAAGCATTTCTCAAAATTGGCAAATGTGAGAAATCTTGAAATATTTTTAATTAGACTCAATGAAAAATACAATTGCAAAATGCAAATTAAATTATGGGCCAGGAGTTGTGGACGTGAAAGTGAGGCAATATGAATGACTCAATCAAAATTGATCAGTCGTTCTAACGCATATCTCTGGTGCCATTTTGCTGAACCATACACACTTGGTCAATATCTCTCCTAAAATGATCCTAAAATGGTGCACAGCTGAGGCTGTGACCTCCGAAATTCACAGAGGTTAGACTCCTTGCTTCTCTGCTAATTAGCTGTGTTAACATGAATAATTTAATTAATCTGTCTGTTGCTCGTGAGCTAGGAAGACAATTATTATTTGTACTTCCTCTTTCCTCTGTTATGAAGTTTCTGCCCAGAGCACTTGCCCATTTTTAATTGTTATGTTGGTTTAAGTTTATTTTGTTTGGGGGGAGCATAGTTTCTTATGCATGCTGAATATTAATTCTTGCTCAGATGAACACTAATGTGAATTATAGTATGACAATTATAGAGAATAATATGGAAGTTCTTTAAAAATAAAACTCAAAATAGGACTATTATATGATTCAGCTATCCCACTTCAGAGCATGTCTTCAAAGGAAATGAAATCAGAGTAAGGGAAGATGCATGCATATCTGCTCACTACCGTGCCAATCATAATACCTAGATGTAGAACCAGCTAGGTGAATGGACAAAGAATATAGATATACAGTGGGATATTACATATCTGTATTCCATTGTCTATATCCTCCTGTGGAACCAGAAAATATTATGTCAAATGAAATTACAAATATTCTTTATTCATAGAAATAATAACAGAACTAATGATAGTAAAATTAATCTTACTATTAGCCTCTCAAATAAATTTAAACAGTACCTCCTCAACTTTGGCTGTGTTAATTTATTGCAGAGCTCTGACACAGTCACAAGACGCCATCTTTGATTTGTTTTTTTGTTGTTTTGGTTTGGTTTGCTTTTGGGATAGAGTTTTACTAGGTAGGCCTGTCTATCCTTGAACTCACTATGTAGACACAGGCTGATCTTGAACTCACAGAGGTCCATCTGCCTCTGTCTCCTTAGCTGGGATAAAAACCTTGTACTGTGTGAAGAAAGAAAGAAGATTGGTGAATCCTAATTGTCTCAGTCTTGGTTCTATGATGACTGTGGTCAACATTTGACCATTTTAACCTAGGTGTAGTACACACAAGCTATGTCACAAAATTTTAAATTAATAAAGTTTAGATTCACTTTAAACAAAAAAAGTTGACATTTACAAACTCTCAATGGGCTGTGTTTACGTCGATTTTACCTGCATATAAAGATGATGAGAGATATATTTCCCATTCTTTGTTTATTTTTTCTTACCCAGTGTTAGTATATCATGAATTCTTTTGAGAGAAAAGTCTCTAGAATAACTACCCACCAGACCCTTGGTTTCAATGCTATGTTTTACCAAACAGCTTTGAAATTCTGCCATTCTTTTTTTTTTTTCAGGAAATGGGTTATTTTATGAATTTAAAACAAACCCAGTAGCCTTGAAGAAAAATCTTCCTAAGTGCCCTGGTCCTGGGGAAGAAAGCATCGCTGTTCTTTCCTGGCAAAGTCATGATGACATGCTCCTCTGCTAACGAGGGAAAGATGGAGGAAGAACTGTCTGTCACAGACAGAATAACTCGGGAACTGCTTTTCTCTCAGACGTTTCCTCTGCTAAATAAAAGACAGCTGTTACATAGCACTGAAGACTGGAAGTGAGGCAGGGAAATGATGGCTTAGGTATCTTTAAATGTGGTCTGAGAGCAGTCCTCATGCTACTATAACCAAGACACACAGCAATGACTTAGCATTGCCCAAAAATTCAATCCCTGATGGAGGAAGGCAGAGAATCTGTTTGCAGACAACTGAAACCAAGGCCTGCATTTTACAAACACTGGGCTCCTGAGAATGTTTTCATATTGTTTACTTGCAAGGAAGAAAAACCTCAAAGCTAAATGTAGACATCACTGGAAAATAATAAAGATAAAGCATTTCTGAAATTTTCATGAGTCAATAAAAAAACATAATTCCATTTAGAAAAAAATCAATTGACAGATATGTTTTGGAGGATACAGCTATTACTTAAAGCAAGAAACACCTATAGTCAAATTCCTTTCTAAAAGGACTTTCTCTCGATCTTGAAACATTCACCAAAAACATTACCGACACATTTTATCTCTGGTCCTCAGCAGTGTCTTAATTCTTAAGTAATGATTGAATAAAACATACACGCAGTTTTTAAATACTGAAGATGGAAGCCGTTATTTCCGCTGAACAGTATGAGCCTTTTCAGCATATCTCTTGTTAAGCCCTAACAAGATGCCATCTTTACAATTCTCTCAAAAACATGCTGTACTGAAAGCCACAAGGCTTGATTCTAAATCTAAACTGGGAGACATCCGTTTCTGAATTTTAAAATGCCATGCCATGTATATCAAAGCAGTCATTAAAACCAGTTATAACCTTAAAAGGAGGGGGGTGTCATTGTGACATACTTCACCTTGTTTTATGTAGATTTAAATGAAATCGGTTAAAAAAATAGTTGCTATTGTCGACGTGCTCTATGTAAAGGAAAATACTAGGTCTTTGAATTATTTGACTGGGGAAAAAATTAAAATGAAAAAAAATTGTTTCAGTTGGCTGAGCCGGAGACTTGATGGGGGAAAATCCTCTGTAAAACCCAGAAGCAGAAGAAACAGTTCAACAGACAGCAGCGTCAAAATCTCAAACTGTGGTAGCAGACAACTATTTATACTTCACAGACAGCTCTTGGAAAAATCTATTGTTAAGGTTGAGCATTTCCAGGAAGAAGAGGGGGAAAATCCTTAGGTGAGCAATAAATAGTATTCTTTCAATCCCTGCCTTCACTGAGTGCATGGGAGACACTCTGGTCAAAGAACATGGAAATGATCCTTCCTCTCTTCTTCCTCTTGCTTGAATCTGAAAAGAAACTTGTCTTGTACCCGACTGCACTCCTTCATTCCTAATTTCCTCCATGCCTTCCCTCTTCTTCCCTTTCTCTTTTTCAGTCCGAGGTTTCTTTAGAGTGGGGGAGAATGAACACTGTAACTTGCTAAAGATTGAGTTTCTACCCAGTGCTGCCCTGCCCTCTAGTGGCGCGGAGCCAGAACGCCATACTCTCCTCTTTTTTTTTTTTCCCCCTCACTAACCTCTCTGCCTTTCAGCCTTCCAGCCTTTTTTCCTTCCTCCCTTTCTGCTTCTCCTTCTTCCCTGTCACTCTCCCTTCTTCCATTCCTTACACATCCCTCTAACCTTCTCTCCTTTCTGTTCCTCTCCCTCCTTCAGCAGCCAACCTAAAGCTGTCTGTAAAAAAAAAAAAAAGGACTTGAAGAATGTGTATACTTAAAATTCAAAATGATTTACAAAAAGGAAAACTTGGTAATTAAATTCTCTCCTCCCTCAGATTTAATCGGCATGTTAATTCCACAAGCTAAATCGGACCAAGTCAGAGACGGTTGTTCTTGGTAAACCTTAGAGAATATTAGTCTCTCTGAGAAACTCATATGCAAATTGATTATTTCCATAAAACTGGAGATGAGGGAATAAGTAGGAGCCATTTTGACTTGACATCATGCAGGACTGAGATCTTACCTATTCAGGAAGCTGAGACAAGAGGATCAAAAGTTCAAATACAGCTGTGAAACAGAGTGGAGAATGAGAGGGGGGGAGGGGGAGGGGAGAGGGAGAGGGAGAGAGAGGGAGAGAGAGAGAGAGAGAGAGAGAGAGAGAGAGAGAGAGAGAGAGAGAACGAGAACAAACCTGGGACTCAGAGGCAGAGAACATGCCTAGTATTCCCTTTCAACTCAGCATTAATAAGGGAATAAAACAGTTTTGATGTGGTTTCCAGCAACACCCAAAAGGTATGTTCAGTTGATTAGCAGCTGTCAAGTCTCCACTAAATCCCTTATTAGCAAACTTGATAGTGCCTCCTCTTTCCCCTTTGGACACCGAAGGCCAGATTACATGATGAAGAGAAAGGTATATTAACAGACTGTCACTAGGCGTGATCATTTAACCTAATTACTGCTCTACATTTAAATACTATTTACCCAAACATCCCATTGCTCTAAGTAAAGGACCAAACTAACATTTTGATAGTATTTATACCTATCAGTACTCTATTAAAATTTCTGCCATTTCCAGCCCAGTGCATCAAATGCTCTTAAAAGCAATATAGATCTCAATGTTCAGGCTTTTATTTGTTGCAGATGCTGGAAGGGGGGAGGGGAATCAGCCACAGCTATAAGAAGTTGTCAAGGTTACCTTTATTTTATGGTTGCACTGATCTAAACTCAGTGGACTTAACATTCAAAGGAGAACAAGGACCATTTCCCATGAACTATGCCACCTACTCTGAAACTAGTCCCCCAGTGTGTGAGCATTTCAGAAAAGTTCTTGAAACATAGAAGAGAGACAGGAATAATAACACAGACCTGTGATCTCAGCTCCTCAGGAGGCAGAAGCAGACAGATCACAAGTTCAAGACCTGCTTCCTACAGAGTCAATTGAAGACCAGCCTGAGTAATTTAGAGACAGTCTATCTCAAAAGGTAAAAAGAACAGACAAAAAAATGAAACTAAAATAAAA
Source organism: Grammomys surdaster (assembly GCF_004785775.1). NCBI lineage: Eukaryota > Metazoa > Chordata > Mammalia > Rodentia > Muridae > Grammomys > Grammomys surdaster. Next base: position 1,947,605 of record NW_021620852.1, read on the forward strand.
GGAAAATATAATCTAAAATGTTGCCTGCTCATTACTTTTCTATTGGTGTGAAGAGACACCATAGCCAAGGCAACTTATAAAAGAAAAGAGTTTATTTGGGGGTTACAGTTTCAGAGAGCAAGTCCATGAGCATTATGGCACTGCAGCTGGCAGGCAGGCATGACTGGAGTTAGAACAGTAGGGAGCTGAGACCTTGCATCTTGGTCCACAAATGCAAGGCAGAGAGGGCTAACTGGGAATGGCATGGAATTTTAAAACGCAAAGCTCACCCTCAGATACAAACCTCCTCTAGCAAGGCTATACCTCCTAATCCTTTCCAAGTAGTCCCATTATTTGGGAGGTGGGGGGTTCAGGTATTCAAACATATGAGCTGAGCCTATGGGATACATTCCCATGCAAACCACCACACCCTTAGAACACACAGAATTCTCATCAACACCAGCATCATGACCTCTTCATGAAATGATGCTACACATTATCAACTATGCAATGGTTTATTGGAAGCCATCCTCTTTTAGAACCTGAAACCACAGCTATCATTAGTAACCTCCTTAGTCTCTGCTACACAGTGACCTGAGCAGCTGACCCCAGCTTATGACTTTAAAGGATTTAAAGGTTCTTTCAGCACTCAAAGCATGACCAATGAGAGCCTATGTTCCACACTTTTGCTTTGTTTTACAAAACTCTCACATGTTAGTGTCAATGCAGCCTCACCAGCCTTTTCACTACCTATTGTGTTTCCCATCCTCCTCCTCGTGAGTAAAAACTTCTAGAACTCCAGCACTGTTCACTTAAGCCATAAAGAGGAATAGGCTGCCCCAAGTTCTTCTGTTCAGTGCAACAAGTTAAATAGCATCACTCCTTTTCAAACACATATGCTGGGTTTGTTAATATACACCTTTAATCCCAACACTCAGGAGACAGGGATAGGCAGATCTTTGTGAATTTGAGGCCAACCTGGTTTACATAAAAAGTTCCAGACTAGCCAGAGCTACATAGTAAAACCCTATCACAAAACAAAACAACAAAACACACACACACACACACACACCAGCTCCAACTTAGAGAGAAGAAAATGTTGCAAATGTGTAAATCTTTAACTTGCACATTTTTGCTAATCTGCATATGAAACAATAATATTTGAAGTCAATGGAAAAGAAGAAAGTAAAAATAAGAAGCCCAAACACTGTAAGTTTATCTACTTTGCAGTATTATTTTACGGCACAATTAACACATTAAACAACCAAGGCCTTCAAATATGAATTCAGAATCTTACGGTAACACATTAATTCCTCCTTGCCATCCAGATACAATATATGTATGATGATGAAAAACAGAGAATTATGCTCTTATCAAACCAAATCTACCCATGATTGATATCTTCGGATAGACAAATATGAGCTATGACAGACGTAAAGCTGAATAAAATCAAATTGAGTCAGTACAGAAGAAAGCTCTTCATAAATCCAATAAATAAATTAATGGGAAGAATGGCAAGCACTCTGATATTGAGTTTGTGTCAGGACAGATTCTTCTTCTTAATGAAAGAAGCATACATTTGTTCAAGTTCTTCATCTTAACTGGTGTCAGTTTGTCATTGGGACAAATTGTTTTCAGGCTAATTATACTTTTAGCCATAGGAAGGAATTTTGAAGACAGATTTTCTGCTAGGTTGAAAAACATCAAGACTTAAAGATTAAAAGCAAGTGGCTTTCTAACTTATAAATGAGAGTGTTTATAGAACTATATTAGAGCACGACATATTTACATGCAAGCAGCTACCGAGTGGTGCTTCTATCGAGCCCACTTCTGTTTAAACCTTTCATACACATATTTAATTTTCCAAGTGTAAAGTAATGATCCATAGACAACACAGGACAAACACACAAAGCACTCGTCATTCCCACTGCCTCAGTCCTTCTGCCTTGGGGTTAAGGACAGAAGCACCCGTCTTGCCACCTGGATGAGAGCAGGACAGCTCTGACAGGTACAGCTTCACAGAGTAAATCTCTCACCAGAATTCTTCTGATATGATGATTTCCTCAAATCGATGCTTTTTATTTCATCGCACATGAAGAGACTGCTTAGTAAGGTGAAGACAAATACATTCCTGAATTCCAAAATGACACCCAGCATGAGGTCGGCAAAGAGAAAACAGTGCTCTGTCCACCATATGTGAGCATAAGAACTAATGGTGAGCTGCAAGGAGAAGCCCAGTAAAGACAACAAATACCACTGGGGGAGTCCAGAAGTCGGTTTGCAGAAAGCTAGGCTTTGGTTGGACCCAAGCAAAATTCTCAGTCTCTGTTCAGAAGGAAGAAAATAGAAATGAAGACTTGGGAACTGAGTAAGGCATCTCATGGATCTAAAAGAAACTGCTGAAATAACTTAGTCACCAGATGTGAAACAAAGTGAAAGTCTCGTGATATGAAGGTGCTCACACAGAGCCTGCAGTCTAGAGCCAAAGGCCCTTGGCCCTTAAAGTTTCCGGGGAAGCAAGAAGATATGAAGCATCCTGACAGCCAAGAATGCTGAGCCATTTTTCATGTGGAATCATTGAATTTGTGCCTTGGAAGTAGTTGATGATATAAAATGTAAATCCTACTAATTAGAGGTACAAACAACTACATAATTTCAAACATTGGCATAAAATGGGTTTCACTTAGCTAAGAGTCTTTTGAAAAATCAGCAGTCTGTCTTGTCATAACAGTTTTCTTAGTGGCCAAACCTCCTGTGATGAGTAATCTTAATGGCCAACTTGAAAAGATCTGGAATTGCCATGGAAACAAATCTCTGTGCTTGCCTATGATGGATTACCTACATTACATAATCGATGTGGACGCAAGCATTCCGTAGACTGGGATCAAGCTCCTGACACCACATGATGGACGGGTACCCTGGAACTGTGAGCCAAAATAGAGCCTTCCATTTTTATGTCAGGAATTTTATTAGAGAAACAAGTAAATAATAAGCCTCCATTTTTGTCTGTTAAAGATGAGCCCTTTTGAATTTCTAATTTGTTTGTTTCTGTTCATTAGGGAAGAGGAGGGAAGACTTGAAACAGAAATATCAAGTCATCATAGACTCTTCACTAATCTTAAGTTTTTACATCTTCCATTCTGATGTTGCATGGGATTATTTCAATTTTCTTGCATCTGTTGAGGCCTGTTTTGTGACCAATTATATGGTCAATTTTGGAGAAGGTACCATGAGATGCTTTCTTATAGACCCATCTACTCAGCCTTCCTTAAGTACTCTTACATTAGGTACTTTTCTTTGAGCTGTAGCAAATAATCTGACAGATCAACTTTACACAAGGAAGGCTTATTGGGCTCATGGGTTGGGAGTGGATACAGTCCATCATCACAGGAGAGCATAGGAGTAGGAGTGGGAGGAGCTGGTCTCAATGATATCTGTCAGGAAGCAGAGTGATAAGTTGTAGCACTCAGTTCCCTTTTGATCTGGTTCCAACCCAACACCATGAGATGGTGCCACCCACATTGTGCATGGGTCTACCCTCTTCACACAAGCTTCTCTGGAAACACCTTCACAGAAACCCAGAGTTCTGTCTCCTAGGTGATTCTAAATTCAGTCTAGTTGACAATCAAGACTTACCACTGTGTTATTGAAATGTTCCCTGTCATCGGGAATGGAAAGATTTACTTGTAATGTTAACAGACTTACTGTATGGAACTCAATATGTAAGTGTAAACATCTTCCAGACAATCTCAGATTTTCTAACAAGCCCTCTTGCTTTTCCCTAAAGAGGAAGAAGATGGACTCTAACTGCTCTTTGTGAGTCCTCTACATCATCTTTGCTAGGAGACTAAGAGGGAACTGTCACCGTGTTGACATTCTTTTCATCAGTAGAATATTGTGCCATGAAGTTGAACTTGTGACATACAAGACAGAAAAGACCTTACGTTATAGTCTACCAAACAGGACAACAGCAGGTAATGAATTGGAGAAGTAAATGTTACCATATGGAAGTACATGGTGAACCATCAGAATGAAAAAAGTAACAACAACAACAAAACAACTACAAAAAATAGGCCTGAATATTCAGTAAAGTCTTATAGAAGAATCTCATTTAAGCAAGCATGCATGAGTAGCTAAATGGTGCATGTGCTAAATGGTGAAGTCTTGAGAAGACAGTGTCAGAATAGAGGACATTAGAGAAACTTAGTAATGTAAGGAGTAAGGGCACACTGAGTTTACCTCAACTATCAGAAGATTTTATTGAAAATATTAACAAATATTCTCATGTCACAAAAACATGTCCCGTGAAAATTATGTAACATGATTGAAGAGAAATTTGTAGGGAACTGAAAAGCATTAGTTAAAAGTTACTAGGATTGCAGTGTGCAGAGCCTCTGCTGAGGGCGTCAGGAGAACAGTGATAAACAAGGACACTAAAGACCCCACAAAAGTTCCCCGTTGGCAGTGGGACATAACACAAGACCCCATTTTGGGGTAACTGAACTGTAAATATGCCAAACCCTGTGTATAGTGTGGTTTTTGTTCCTATATGTGCACATCTGTGGAAATACTTATTATATAAAGTAGGTACAAAATCAAGTCGCATCAATGAATAAGACAATAGAACAATGTTAGCACTGTGCTCTAACAGAAACCACACATAGACTTTTCTCCCTCATCTGACTATTCACAGACTTTTTCACTTAAAGGAAGCCATTCTCTTTTAGTTTCTGACTTGTAATCATTGACACACTTGGACTTTGTGCCCATTATTAGGTAAAATTAAGGTTGTTGTTGCAACAAGCTCTGTGATTCTGTGGCAGTCAACTTAAGTAAGAGAGCTACTGCTTCCTGACCAGTGGGCGGGTAGCACCTGTAACATAGACACACTGAGAAAAGGAGTTATTCATATTCTGAGAAGGAAAGCATTAGATTAAACCACACTACCCAAACATCCTGCCATCTAAAATGTATAAATTGTTTATTTCTGGAATTTTCCATTTGATATTTTTGAGGCTGGGGTTGAGCATAGGTAACTGAAGGAACAAAAAGTGAAACTATGTAAGAAAGGGCACTGTACTTCCAGGGGATTTTACCTCTATAACCAAGTAAGCAAAAGACATGAAGAAATCATTCTCACAAATACACAAGAACACACATACATACACACATACATACATGCATACATGCATACATACACACATATATATATACACATGCAAACATACATATACATACATACACATATGCACACATATATACATATACACACATATACATACACACATATATATATACACATACATACACATATATACAAACACACACATATACAAGCACATGTACAAATATATATACATATGCATATATACATACACACATATACATATATAAATACAAATACAAATACATACACACACATATAGAAACAAACACATACACACACACCACATACAAACAGAATTGGACAAGCAATCCAGAAACAATCATCAACACTATGTCAGAGATTTAAGCAGGTGAGGTTGCAGACTATGAGTGGGCAGCAACATAAGGCTAGTTTGTATCAGACCCTCTGACAAGAGAGCATTTGGGTTGAAAATTGAGTGACAGGGGGTCTGTGAAGAAATCAGGATGATCCAGATCCAAGAAACTGTCTCCCCAAATCCCAGGAGCAAGAATGATCCTGACAGGACTAAAGGACAAATGTCAGCCAGTATGGGTGGCCATCGAAGTCACAGAACATGGGAGACCAAGGCAAAGGAAGGGGGTTGTCTTCTAAGTGCAGAAGGAAGTTGGTATGTGTGAGGGTTTAAAACAAGAGTGAAATGTACAGATCTTATCCCTGCACTCAGAGAAGAAAAGGCAGGAGAATAGCCATAAGTTTAATGTCAACCCTGTCTACATACTATGTTCCAGGCCATTCAGGGATACCAAGTGAGACCTTGTCTCAAAAATATACGATAAATATATATGTTATACATAAAATATAATATAACAATATAGTATGATAATGGTATAAATATATCATAAAATAATTGTAATTCAACCAATAGCTATCCTGATTTATGTTCTCAAAAACATCACATAGCTAAAAAGAAAGGAATCAGGTTTGTGTGGAAGTGGAGACAAAAGTACTTGGCCATGGTTTAAATATAACTTGTTTCCTCAAGGTCTTCATATTGAAGTACCACCCAGAGGCATTCACAGGGTAGAAATACAATTCAGCTGTGCTGTATTACAGGGCCTTTGGGGGTGAACAAAATTAGAAAACGTCCTTTCGGTGAAAACTCTATAAATGAATCTTTATGGCTTCAAAAGAAGCAGAAGACATACCAGACAAATATGTAGACATCCATATTCCATGTCTACCACCATGTGGTGCTCAGTTCCACCTGCAGACTTTCCCAGCAAGAAGACCTCATCCAATGAGACGTCTTGATCTTGTACCTCCAGAACTATAAAGCAGCTGACTCCAGCTTTTCATTATAGTAATGAAAGCAATCAATGTAGTACAATTGCTGTTACAAGGCTACAAATGAGGAATTATTGTGACTTAAAATACTGGTAGCAGTGGAAAAGGATTTATTTAAGTTTGCATGAACTTCACATTGATGGATTGGATACATGGATGGGAGAAAAAATAACAGAGACTAAGTTCAAGAGCTTAGATTTAGGAGACTGTAGGGAGGTAGTGCCTTGGGATGGGCAGAATGATGGATGAGGCCAATCTGTCTGGAGGATGAGAGGGGAGCACTCACCTTTGACTGTGTGATGGATTATCTGGAGCTGCTCCGTGATTAACTCAGGCTGCCCTTGGACATCAGGACAAGTCTGTGCAGCCATAAACCCATGGCCACTTAGCAGACGCAGTGCCAGAGTCCAGCATCGCCATGGTTTGGATGAGGATACAAAGAACCTGCTGCTGCTTCTCCTGTCCTTCAGTGACCTGCTATAGCCACTCTGGTCATGCTCTGTTTCCCCTGCTCATTCCATCCCTGGACTTCAAACCAACACCTCTTTTTTGAATGGGGAGCTCAAAAATGCTTTCCCCATCCTAGTTATTACACCATTCTGAAAATCCTTGTTTTAAGTCCTTGGGTAGCCAGAATCTATAGAGAAAACCTATTTTAGGACACACTGCCAACAAACGACACCCTCCAAAACTTACCCCTCTGCTTCAACCAGTTATCCTAGGTGGTAAAGTGACCTATGATTATCAGCTGCTGTTTCTCAGAAATTACATGGAAAAGGCCACCATAAAGATCACCAGCCCATTGATCCTATTCCCCAGGATGGACTCTGTCTACTTCCCACCTCAGTTTCCTCTATAACACCTATTCCCATGTAGCCATTTCCCCCTCCCCCACCCAACCCCATCACCCTTGCACTTCAGAGGAAAGATGATAAAACAGAGACCCCAGATGCCGATGCAAGGTCAAGTGTGTGGTAAATCCTCCAAGAATAAGACACTTCCCTTGCCTGCTCTCTTCCCTCATGCAGCAGTTACACAAACAGCATTTCGTAGCAATGTCTCTCACATGGACCAGATTTTTAATAAATGAAATTTAACTTGTATGCTTTCAATCATCTCATCTAAAATTTAGATCTACAGCTGAAGATGTAGCTCAGTTAACCAAGAACCTGCCTAGCATACATGAAGTCCTGAGCCCCATCCCCAGTACCACATGAAAACAGAATATGGGAGTGAACACCATTAAGCATAGCAAGTGGAAGCCAAACATAAAGATCTCCAGGACAGCTGCAGCCATATAGCAAGTTCAAGGTCAGCTTGGGCTACTTGATACCAGCTCAAAAAAGTAGAGACTATATCTATATTTTATATTTTTTCATGATGTGAGCAGTCCTAATTTAGAAAGAACTTTAACTTTCATTGTGTGGGCTTATATCTCTCAAAGAGTAGCAACATTTGTGAAGGCATTATACAACTTTTAAAAATAAATTACATAGCATAAACAATAAATTACACAGAATTATGAAATCTATTCATATTTAGCTCATATACTTGGGAACTTTGTTCACCTGAGTACATTGGGAGACTGGAAATCACTATCATTCATCACTACAATGATAGACTTCTATCAGAAGAACTTCTGCTGTAACTTCTACATCTCTCTGAGGATTCCTATAGAGTGCATTTCAAGGTCCCTCCGCTGCTGCATGGATCTAGAGCAGCCAACATGGTGAAGATGTGGAGAGAGGGGGACACGGTTGACCTAACACTCAAATTAAAATGTAAAAACATAGTAACTAAAAATTAGCAAGCCGTGTGTTCAAGATGCTATTTCTTTTTAAAGATTTATTTATTTTTACTTATGTGCATGATTATCTATCCTACATGCATGTCTGTGTAACATGTACATACCTGGTGTCCACACAGGCCGTAAGACATATCAGATTCTCTGGAACTAGAGTTATTAGCCACCATGTGGACACTAGGAATAGAAGAACCCAGGTATTCTGGAAGGGCAGCCAGTGCTTAATCACTGAGCCATCTCCCAAGAATCGTTGTGCATTTATCACTCTGAAGAGCATAATTCTCTAAATGTTCATATCTTTCATAGGCTCTTTTCAGTAGGTCCTTCTGTCTGTTAATATATCCGTAGGTTTAAATATGTAAATGGATGTTCATGGATTAGAAAGACACCTCTCCGTTTTTTTTTTTTTAAGATGTTGGGAGATGCTTCCTGAAGCAAACATGTATTACAGAAGATTGGAAATAAAATGTGCCTGTACTAATATATTGGACAGACTATTGGAAATGTGGAGGGCAAGCTAATCTTTCAACCCTTCCTTAACTACTCCACTGACATTCTCATTAATAAGTCAGGGAAGAATCTTCTGCTTAGCTGCAGAAGAAAAATGACTCCAGTTGCCAAGCAGAGGGTGTTCATTCATTCTGTTGCCTACATTAATAGCCCAAAGCTCAGTAGCTAATGTGCTTTAATAATCCCAGAGCATTTTCATACATGTCTTATTTATTCCCCAATACCATCTAATTTGCATGGGTAGTCATCTTGCATTTGCAAAATAAGTCATTTCTTAAAAATGTAAGAGACCATGCAAAGTCATTAATAAATTAATCATTGTTGCACAAAGATAGATAGATAGATAGATAGATAGATAGATAGATAGATAGATAGATAGATAGATA
>NW_021620852.1:1956765-1963401 GCF_004785775.1 Grammomys surdaster
ATAGATAGATAGATAGATAGATAGATAGATAGATAGATAGATAGATATTAAAATAAAGTTTTAATGATAGACTCTCCTTCATGCTCTCTCCCCTCTCCTCTCCTATTAAAGCCTTACTTTTCCTAAATCACTTCAACTTAGTGTTCTAATACAGAAAATATGGTGTCAAAGATGGATGATCATTGTCCTACATGCCAACAACTTATAGATATGTGGAATTATTTTAACCTACAAAAGTATTACAATGTTTAAACCAACAGTGAATATGCATTTTAAAATAAGTCAATATAAGGTATAAATCTAAGATTTTTATAAATACCATAAAACAAGTAGGACTATTATAAGAGACACATGAAAGAACTTTCTGTAAGAACTCAAAATTGACAGCAGTGGAGTAGCCTTCCTGCGTATGTGAAATCTGACCTTTGCATCCTCAAGAGACTAAGGAACTCTTCCTGGAATGAGAGTGGCATTCACACCATCCATTCAAAATAGCTTTCTCTGAAGAAGCTTTGCCTTCCATAAAGCAAAGGGTTTAATTCATTTGCAATAGTTTGCTGAAAATCCTAGTGTAGTGGAGCCTGTCTCTAACCTCAGGACTCTAAAGGATGATGCAGAAGGACCATGGTTCAAGGTCAGCCTAAGGTACATAACAAAATCATATCTACATTTAATAAAGAATGGCAAGAATACAAACACTGTTAGCTCTTGATGGTGGGCCACTAAGAACCTGGCATGTAGGCTGATCAACTTGTGTTTGCTTGTTTGCTCACATGTTTGTATTTGTGCTGCTGAGAACTAAACCCAGAAATATCTGTAGACAAATGCTCTACCACAGAGCTATACCAGCAGCCTTCAATGTGTCCATAAACTCATGGATTAGTCCTGCTTTTGATGAAGAGACATGAAGAAAATTCTACTAAGCAGCTCCAGTGAGCCCCCAATTAATAAGCTCAATCTTGCTATTACTGCTGCTCCATTTCTTTGACCTTTGACCACCAGCCAGACAACTTCCTGGTTCTTCATCCACTATGAATACCTGACATAGAATTGAGGCCCAATCTTACTCTTGTTTCCTATAAAATCAAGGTAAGGCTTGCCTATACACACATTCTCAGAAAACAGCTCAATTTCCAAACTCTGGCTAGCCAGTGGAATCTCATGTTCAGTCTTGCCTCTTTCAAAATGGATACACAGACCTTTTTCTTTCCCAAAGAAAAATCTAGAGAACCTTCAGTATAAAGAACCTGGCCATAGTTGGTGTGGCAATAATATGCCAGGATCACAGTCTTTGGTGAATGTTAGAAGCTAGAAGAGAAATGTGAAAACAAAGAGCTACAGATGTTACATTGAAAGAAATAGGGCATAAAACTGACACAAATCATCTCTATCCAACTGCATGGCTGCATAGGGAGTCCTCACAGTAGCTGAGAAGAATGAGTAAGGTTAAATAAACATGAAGAATAGGTTAGTCTAAGAATGAGAGGACAGACATACATTTTCCATAGACAATGAATTACGCCATTTGTATGAGAGATGCATCCACAGAGAAGTAGGATAAGAGGTTAGACTGAAATCTGGGCAAATGGTAAATGAGCCATAAATTTCTCTTAGAAATATCTGGAGGTTTTAACAGCAAAGTGATCTAATTTGAATTATATCTTAGAGTGTCTCTATGTGTGGCAATTAACAGGTCATGTTAGTTGAGAGAATGAACCAGAGAGAAGGAAACTGGTTATTCAGACCCTAATTCAGACCTGAGGCTTTAACAGAAATGGGGAAAAAGAGGAGGGAGAAATTTTCACTGAATTGTGTGGATTGGTGTTTTACTTCTTACAATCCCATAAACATCTAACAAATGAACTTTAAGTGCATACAGTTTTAAAAGGAAAGTCAAATCAAGGAATGAAAACCTGAGAAGCAGAGAAATATTGGAAATGAAGAGCAAAAAATAAAGCTCAAAGAAAGAAAGAAGATGGTGCCTGCAAGGGCAAGAACAGAACAAGGAAGCTGAGTGATCTCCGCAAACTAGAGTATCAGGTGGCTTAAAACACAGACATGGGAAACGCAGCCAGCACCAGACTGAACTTTCCAGGAGAAGCATGTCAACTTTTCCATTCCCTTAGAGACTAGACTGCCCTTGTCTACACTCAGCAGATGAGTGTGGTACATTCTCTTTCCATACCTAGAAGTCAGACACTGCAAACAAACCCAAAGATTGGACCCATACTTAAATCAGGGTAATTTAGTGAAGAAATATACAGAGAATGGGAATCCCATTTTAGACTTTCCCCCACTTTTCCATATCACTGGCATTCATTTTTTTTCTCAAAAGTGAATGAGGGGGTAATTCCCTCAGTGCAAGAACTGGGCTTCTGTCTAGTTTACCTACAAGAAAGACAACTAACCATCAAGCTTTGAACATACACACAATGCTTCTAAACAGCATCTTAGGACTCATTCTTAAATAAGAAATAACAGCAAAAGATGATGAAAGCTATGAAACTACTGAGAGCTGAGAAGCCAAATAAGAATAAGTCATGCAGAATAAAGGACAGCAGGAGTAGTGCATTCACACAATTTCCATGATCAGAAACCTTCAAGACATGCAAAGTAAATCATGGACATGTATCCTGGACTCAGGAAGCTGTGACATGCGGCTCATGAGTTCATGTTTAGTCAGGGCTACATAGTAAGTCTGAGATAGACCAGTCTGAGCTATAGAGTAAAACTTTATCTGTCTAATTCAAAAGAGGGAAACAGATAGACAGACAGAAAGACAGAGAGACAGACAACAGAGACAAAACCAGAAAGAGAATCATGCAATTTTATACAAAAAATTAAATATGATGAATATTATGTTTAAAAGGAGAACTATTTTAATTGAAAAGCTCTTGGAAATTAACAGCATGGGAGAAGAAAAATAGGTCAATAGGAAATTGATGGTCATGGGTGAAAGCTGTCTCAGAGGTTAAGATACGTTAACAGTGTATATATTTTTCTTGCAGAGAACTCCAGTTGGGTCCTTGACATCCACTTTGAGCAGCTCACAGTGTCCTATAACTCCAGTCCCAGGCGATCCAAACACATACTTAAAAAATAAATTTTATTTCATTTAAGTAAATTAATAAGCAAAATAGAAAGAAAAAAAACCCAAGAGTTTCAGGAGGAAGAACAGAATGCAGGAAAGGTACCTATGAGCCATGAAGTGCGTTTGGAAGCTGTGAAGGAGGATGTAAGTTAACTGTTTTTTCAGTTTTATCTGTCAAGTTTTCATTTCACAAAATGTTTGTGAAATTAAAAAGTCCCAAATGAAATTCTTGGCTTCACAATGGCTGTTTTAACCATATAGAAGTTCACTAAGTTGCATCGACTTTGAGTCTGATCAAGAGCTTATTTTGTGGCTATTAATTCAGCTGTGTGATGTTTCTGAGAGCAAGTTCTTTACAATAAAGTGTTTACGTTTTTTCTAGAAGAGAGAAGGGAGAAAGAGAGAGAGAGAGAGAGAGAGAGAGAGAGAGAGAGAGAGAGACCCTCCCAGAAGTTATAATCTAAAGAGAAAGTTGAAAATAGGTAGAGACATGAAAATGTAAAGGTTTATTATTAGACTTCACACAATCAAATAAGAGAGCATCTTAATGGGATAATATGGGAAACAAAATACATGGAGTAAAGTGGGGGCCAGAATGAAGGGGCTAGAAAGTCATCGCTATAACTGAAAAGGTACTTAATGCTATAAATCTTCAGGGACCTGGGATAAAGAGTATAACACAAAACCAGAATGGTAGCAAATGTCTAAGCAGCATTGAACCCGACAAACATGCAACAATGTCTTTAGCGTTCAGCAAAAGCTCTCTCCAGAACTGTAAATGCAGACTGCTGCTGTGGTGAGAAGACACAGTCACACTGTTCACTTTCTCATACAGACATGTTTCTAAAGAAATGGAGGGAAAGAAGGAGGCAGAAAGACAGAAGCAGCAGAAGGAGAAGAAAAGGGAAGAAAGAAGAGAGGAAAGAAGAAGGGAGGGAAAAGTAGGGGAGGGGAGGGAGAGGAAGGAAATGATAGAAGAAAGGAGGGGGAGGGGAGAGGGGAAGGAAGGGGAAAGTGGGGAGAGGGAGAGGAAAGGGGGAAGAGAGGGTGAGAAGAGGAAAGGGAGAAGAGAGATTATCAATGTGACTCATATCAAGAAACTACAAGAAGAACTCTGCTGAAATTACAGAATAACCAAGAAGAGTAAATGTGAGATTCAGACAGCAGCTCTTAAAGGGAAGAGGCCACTCACAGTGACAACTCATGAGATTTGTATGGAAGCTATGAAAAAGGATATGATCAGAAAGATTTGCCTCGGTCAGGGCTGTGCTGACAGACACCAGGAAGAAAGTCTCTGAGACTAACAAGAAATTGGCTATTCACCCAATGGGAGCAAACCTTAGAGGTGGATTCTCTCTGCTCTCCAGGTGTTTGTGAGTGAAGTAGAGCTAGAGGCACAGGAACTCAATTAAGACAAATAAAAACAACTACTGCTTTCTAAGAAAGCCTACAGTAACCCAAAAAAGAATGTGTAACCATATCAAGCTCCTGTGAGCCAGTGTATGACAGTTAAGTAAATACAATTGAATGCTTATTTAACCCCAAACTGGACTAATGAAAGCGCTGAGTGCCCAGTCACCAAACATTAAATTAATGACATTAAGGATAGGAAAAAGATGACAAGAGGAAAAGATTATCACTTTACAGAAACTAATTTCTGTGGCCTAAAGAAGGAAGCAAAGAACTATTGTCTAAAAAGGAAAATGACAAGAGAAAGTGTACACTGGTATTCCAGATGCAGGGATGTGAACGAAACTCAGAAGATATATGTTTAAAAATCTTGGATTTTTTTTTTAAATTTTGTTCTCTTAGCACAATTCTTAAGCACAGAAAGAAGGAAATGTGGGGAAAGTCTGCTATTTTTGCTTATAAATCTTACAGACATCCTTGACATTTAAAAACACGGTTATAAATAACCTTGATTAAAACTGTTTTAAGAAGAAACGGGAAGTTATTACAAAGCAAAACCCACAGCCAAGAACAATATGGCCATTTTGGGTTTCGGGGTGGTTGGTTTGGGGCATTTGTTTGTATGTTTGTTTGTTTGTGACAGAATCTCACTGTGTAGCCCTGGCTGTTCTGGAACTCTGTAGTCCAGGCTTATAATTCATGGAGACCACATCGCCTCTGTCTTCCAAGAGTTGGGACTAAAGGCATGTGCCACTCCGATCAGCAAAATAACTTCATGGTTGCATGCTGTGATGACTGAAGGAACCTGGACAGCAATCACATTGGAGAAACACCAGAAGTTTACGGGGAACATGGAACTGGTGTGCTACGAACCCCACTGTCCAGGCTGGTGGGCAGAGGGCATGGTTTCTAATCCTTATCCCATTAACCCTGACAGGTAAGATTGAACTGGCTAATCTCTATCTCTCCCTTCAGCCTCTTTAGCTTACTACACATGGCGTTGAGTCCTTTGATCTCCCTCAGTGATAAGGAACTTTACAATTGTGTTGATTCTGACAATAGACCAACCAACCAACATCACCAGGAAGCCACTGGAAATTCTGACCCAAGGGGAGCTGAGGAATCAGAAAGAGCTGGAGGGAGAGCCTGTAAAATGATACACATAGAGAGAACATCTCTGAAGCAAAGACAGATGGGTGGAGAGATGGGCCAAAACGCTAGGAAATGCCCATTTTAATAGGAAAAGTCTAACGTAGACTGCATGTGTTTAAAAAAAATGGGTGACTATCATCTTTGTATACATGAATTCAGGGACAGCTCATGTCCCTAAACTGTCAGGCCCATGCACATAAATCACCAGGAAAACGTGATAGCAGACACAACTAAACAACATGAAACTGAAGAATTCCATGTATTCATGCCTCCGCATTCATGAATGTACCATACGTTCTGTGTCCCAGATCTTCCCATTCAGAACATTCAAGGAGGAATTTTATTTTTCACCATTAGGAAAGCTGCAATGATTGAAGTCTTGCCTTGGACCATGAATTTTCATGATAGCATGATAGTCCAGGTGAGCACTTGAAATCTATAAGCCCGAGCTGCAATGCCAAGCAAAGCTAAGTGAAAGCCACACTCCTGTCTCTGCTCAAATGCACTCTCTGTCACAAATGCACACACTGTTTCCTTCTATTGATTTCTCATGTAGTATTATTCATAAGTCATGTATATTCACTTACCAGAGGTATGAAACCCTTTTCTGAACTGTACTCTTCTTCCCTTCTTTTTGCTTCCCACTGTGGTTCACATGAACCACAGTAGCTTATGCTTAGAAGGCCTATCTACTGTGCATCTGAGAGTGTTGTGCTACTACATAATCTGTGGGGTTTTATTTTTCTATTTTTTAGCATCAAAATTACATATTATACTATTTTAAAGGCACTATTAATTTTTTTAAAAAGAACAAACCATGGGATAAGTGAAAATACTTATAGAACCAGAAGGATCAATATCATTTTTCTATTTTTTATGGGAGTACCAAAGCACATAATTCTGTGAACACTCACAAACACACAGCAATGGGCATGAATGCTGTATGTATACCTATCCACAGGCATATATGCATATTTCATGGA
>NW_021620852.1:1963411-1995073 GCF_004785775.1 Grammomys surdaster
GCATATTTCATGGATGCTGTATGTATACCTATCCACAGGCATATATGAATATTTCATAAGAATTTCCCAACTTAAGATAGTGTGATGAATTTCTAATTTCTGGTGGCATTTATTTTGAAGTTTTTAACAATTATGTAAAAATAATCACACTTTAGTTTGTTTTTAATTATTTTCTTTAGTAATAATTAGACTCAATATGGTATAACTGAGTTTAAAGATCTGAAAAAATATGAATACATTAATTCTCTTATTTGTTTTATCCCTGAAATACTATTCCAGATTTTAACTTCATGACTCTTTCAATAACTTGAAATCACATTTCTCTTTTTAACTATTTCATTGGTTTTGTTGAATGATCCTAAATTTCACACTTGGAGACAATGGGATTAAACTTAAGGTAAAGTTAATGCTTTATATCTATGAGACAAGTCTTCAAATGTTGATCTTTTGTGATTATTTAATTTGGATAGTAATTTAATTAATTACATAGTACATAGGCTTGAACTGCAGAAGCCAGTCACTAGAGGGCAGCAAATCTCAGAGAAAAGACATGAATTCAAATGCTGATTTTTAACTCAAAGCAATAAAAAAATATATCCTAGAGAGGGCGAAGAACTGGTGCTTTCCCAAGTATCTCTGTGCATGAAGTCTTGGCTCTTGCAAAAATGTGAAGGAGAAATTTGCATCTTCTTTGAAAAGCTGTCACTATAATTGAATCATCAATGAACAATGAGTATTTAAGTTATTCTTTAAATAAAAAATTTATTTAACAACACTTATGCTAGCTCAGCATGTTTAAGAGAGCATTGTGAAGTAGGTCAACTGAGATTCTGTGGGATTTCTACCTCTTTGGAGGGAGCAGATGTTTCCTTATTTCATCCTGAGAATGGTTAAAAAAAAATGAAACTGCTTTTTGTCTCTAAAAACTTGAAGTTATTTTTTGAGTCTAAAAAACATGCAAATGTTTGTGAAGACAAAAATTGTCCATAGTCTGTAATTTCAGTGTCTGTCGCTACCAATAGAAATTACTTTCAAATTTGTTTTTTGTTTCTAAGTTAAACTAACAAGAGAATTTAGTCATAGCTCCCCATTTCCCTTTTGAGCTGTTTCTGCTCATTGTAATGTTGTAATCATCATGAAGTTGTAATGAGCACTCATCCTTTTTACCATCGTCAGGGTAGTGTGAAGGTATAAGGAATTTGTTTATGAAAAATATCCCTTCCTTTCCTTTACAACTTAGAAATCCTTGTAAAAATGGGTTGGAAGTCTAATTAGCATTTTATCAATATTTGTACTAGGGTGTTTCAAGATCCAAGAAAACATGAATTTTTATGAGTTAATCTGAAAATAAAATCTACAAAGAAACAGCATTACCATCTTTAATTAAATGAAATAAAGTGTTTTTCAATGGCTTCTTTCTAATCCCGGTCTTCGTTGTGTGACTTTGACTTTGCCTATTGCCTACTAAGTATCTTGGCAAAGTTCATTTTCTTGGAATGTAAAAAAATAAAGGAGAAACAAAGGAGTTTTATCAAACAAGTATATGACTTTGAACTTTAAAAATACCTGGTCCATTGGGAAATTGAGAATTTCAGAATAAAGATTTTTCAATGTGATTACAAGGTTCTCATTCATTTGCATGAGAAATATCTGCTTAAAAGTCTTCTTTTTTTCTTTCTTTCTTTATTCATATTTTATTGGATATTTTACTTATTTACATTTTAAATGTTATTCCCTTTCCAGTTTCCGCTCCAGAAACCCCCTATCCTACCCTCCCCTTGCTTCTATGAAGGTGCTCACCCACTCACCCACCCACTCCTGCCTCCCTGCCCTGGCATTCCCCTACTCTGGGACATCGAGCCTTCATAGGACCAAGGGCCTCTCCTCCCATTGATGTCCCACAAGGCCATCCTCTGCTACATATGCGACTGGAGCCATGAGTGTCTCTGTATGTACTCTTTGGTTGGTGGTTTAGTTCCTGGGAGCTCTGGGTGAGGGAGGGTCTCGTTAGTTGATATTGTTGTTCTTCTATGGGTTGCAAACCCCTTCAGCTCCTTCAGTCTTTTGTCTAACTTTTCCACTGGGGAGTCCACGCTCAGTCAAATGGTTGGCTGTGAGCATCCACCTCTGCATTTGTCAGGCTTTGGCACAGCCTCTCAAGAGAGAGCTGTATCAGGCTCCTGTCAGCAAGCATTTCTTGTCATCTGCAATAGTGTCTGGGTTTGTTGTCTTTATTTGGCATGGATCCCTAGGTGGAACAGTCTCTGGGTGGCCTTTCCTTCAGTCTCTGCTCCACACTTTGTCTCCGCATTTGCTCCCGTGAGTATTTTGTTTCCCCTTCTAAGAAGGACTGAAGCATTCACACTTTGGTCTTCCTTCCTCTTGAACTTCATGTGGTCTGTGAATTGTATCTTGGGTATTCCGAGCCTTTGGGCGAATATCCGCTTATCAGTGAGTGCATACTATGTGTATTCTTTTGTGATTGGGTTACCTCACTCAGGATGATATTTTTTAGTTCCATGAATTTGCCTAAGAATTTCATGAATTCAGTGTTTTTAATAGCTGAAAAATACTCCATTGTGTAGATGTACCACATTTTCTGTATACATTCCTCTGTTGAAGGACATCTGGGTTCTTTCCAGCTTCTGGCTATTATAAATAAGGTTTCTATGAACACAGTGGAATATATGTCCTTGTTATATGTTGTAGCATATTTTGGGTATATGCCCAGGAGTGGTATAGCTGGGTCCTCAGGTAATGATATTTCAAATTTTCTGAGAAACCACCAGACTGATTTCCAGACTGGTTGTACCAGCTTACAATCCCACCAACAATGGAGGAGTGTTCCTCTTTCTCCACATCCTCAACAGCATCTGCTGTCACCTGAGTTTTTGATCTTAGCCATTCTGATTGGTGTGAGGTGGAATCTCAGGGTTGTTTTCATTTGCATATTTCCCTGGTGACTAAGGATGTTGAACATTTCTTTAGGTGCTTCTCAGCCATTCAGTATTCCTCAGTTGAGAGTTCTTTGTTTAGCTCTGCACCCATTTTTAATAGGGTTATTTGGTTCTCTGGAGTCTAACTTCTTGAGTTTTTTGTATGTATTTGAGAATCTTCTTACTGCAGACATAAACTAGAATCTATGGACATGTGCAAAATGTACAAAATCCCACTTTGTTATTCCTATAAGAGTTTTTTTATTTTAACCTAAATGCTAGTGACTCCCAAATCTATTTTCCAGTCCATATCACCGGCTCCCTCCATAACCAAATAGCTAACATTTCTACCAAGGTTCATTTTCTTGGAAGGATTTAAGGTCAAAATATTCCAAGCTGAACTCATTGCTTTCTCATCTAAAGCCACTCTCCATCTTGTGTACTTCCATTTTTCCTAAGGTAAACAACCAAAATCATCCTTGCTTTTTTGTCTTCCCTTTCAAATCACCAAGCTAAGCAACCACTAAGCCTTGGTATTTTTACATTTGAATAGTTTAAACCATTTTTTTTTCCTGTCTGATCACATTGCATGTAGCAGCTTAATTGGCCAGCTATTTCCCCCAAAACGTTGTCTACATGGTTAGAAAGTTAATTTTAGTACAGGTACTTCATGCCATTTCTTTTTATGCACAATGAGTGTCCATTCAGCTTCAGAAGTTCAGGTATCCACATGGTATGCAAGATTGCTCTTACTTCATTTAAGAATGTCCTTGATAAATATTTGTTAAGCCAAGAAGAATCTGATCATTCAGCATTCCTGTGGTTAGATTAGATATGAAAACGAGAATTAGTGCTGTTCTATATCAAAGCATATAAACTAAAAATGTATCCACAGACATCTGTCAGTTTAATATATCTCTGTGTTTTAGAGAGAGATTGGAATGAAGAAGGCCCCTGAACAATGCCCCTGGCACAGACCGATGAGGCAAACATGGATCAAACATTTGCCAGAAGCAACATACAAAGAATGGAACTGAGTTGAAGATGTATAACTCACCCCCAGCAATACAGTCCAAAAACATTTACATCCATGTCTTTTATTCTCACATTTTCCTTTCTAACAACAATCAGCTTTGGGAAATTAAAACCAAAACCTAAATCCTTGAGACTTTATAAGCAGTGACTAGTCCTGGGTAGGCACTTCCCCTGAAGAAAAAAAAAAAATCCAAACACAGACACTTTCATCTTCTATTTGTGCTGGATGTTGGATAAATTGTCAGAATCCAGAAAGGGTTTTCATTTGTTCATTCATGCCTTCCTGTGCCTGAGTGAGCATTTGGAGATTGTAAATGTTCACCAGGAACAAGACTAAACAAAAAAACTAACAGAAAAACTGGTGTTGACAAACAGAGACAGCATGAGGACGGAAGAGGAAGAGGCCTGGCAACCAGGAGAGCTGAGGCCTGATATGAAAATATTGGTGAACAGTGTGTGTACTAAACCTTATGCCTGCTAAAGGAATAGCATCCTGGATTTTTAGGAGGTCTATTTGCTTGTTTGTTTGTTTGCTTGCTTGTTTTCTGACTTTATCAATTTTCATTTGTTGCCAAGCATATTCTTAATGTTAGACTAGGCTTCAGTTAGAAGTCTAAGAAGTACTTTCTGTTGTGTTATACATTTCAAATACTTCCTCGGCAATCTTAGTTTTCCCTTTTAGTTTGATCTCCTGATACCTGTGTGTCTGTTTGCTCTAAGCTACATGCAGAAAATTAGTGCTCAGGATGGAAGTAACATACTGCTAAAGTGAATCGATGTAGCAATCCCTATACTCGATGCAAAAAAACAGCTAATGTAAATGTATAAGAAAGTATTGGACTTTCATTCAGGTTAGATAGCTATGTACAGTTGGTTTTTCAAAAAACATCAACATAAGTCAAAATAAGTAATGCTGTTTAATGCTAGTGCAAGACATCATAAGCAGTGGGTGATCATATTGAAAGTCACTCCTAAATCTGGAGTTCATTCCTATGCTATGCAGTACTTTCTCCTACATTTAGATTATTTAGTCAACACAATGGTAAATGGACTAGACATTTGATTACAGTTATTTCCTTTAAAAAATGAAAATGCCCTTTCTTCTATTGAAAATGATGACAGCTTTCACTTCCTTATTCAACTAGTACCTAAATAGTTTTAAATTCACTGAGATTCCATATGTCATTTTTAGAGTCTTCCTCAATAAAACTCACTATTAAAGAGCTCAGTGTGGTGCTGGCTGCTTTTTTGTCAACTTGACACGGGCTAGAATCATGAACAAGAGGGAGCTTCAGCTGAGAAAGTGCTATAACATTGAGTTGTAGGAAAGCATGAAGGGACTTAACTAGTGATAGATGGAAGACCCAGTTCGTCGTGGATTGGAACACTTCTAAAATGGTGGTCCTGGGTCCTGTAAGAAAACAGATTGAGCAAACCAGTAAGCAGCACCCCTCTATGGCCTCTGCATCAGCTTCTGCCTCAAGGTCTCTTACCTGCTTGAGTTTCTGTCCTGACTCTTTCAATGATGAACAGTGAAAAGGGGGTGTAAGTCAAATAAGCCCTTTCCTCCCCAAGTTGATTTTGGTCCTGGTGCTTCAGTGCAGTTATAGTAACCCTGTGATAGCTATTCTCAGTTGTCTTCCTTGACTCTATCTGGAATAAACTACAATCCAGAAATAGAGGGTGCACCTGTGATCTTCGTCTTGAGGCATGACATGTCTTTGACCTGTGTCTTGAGGCTAGAAGACACAGACTTTTGATCCAGATCTTGAGGAGGGATGACACATGCCTTTAATCCAGATCTTGAGGCACACCTTCATTCTGGACTGTACCTTCTGCTGGAAGCCTATATAAGAACACTGGAAGAAGGGAGGTTTTGTCTGTTCATTTGCTTGCCTTCACTTTTGCCAGCACATCCATTCTTTCACTGGCATTGGAGACTGCTTCTTTGGGATTCCAGCAGATACAGAAGACCAGCTGAGACACTCAACCTCATGGGACCGGGTAACTACTAGATTCTTGGACTTTCTATTCACAGCAGGCCATTGTTGAACTAGTTAGACTGCAGCCAGTTGCCATTTCAATAGATTCCCTTTACACACACACACACACAGAGAGAGAGAGAGAGACAGAGAGAGAGAGAGAGAGACAGAGAGACAGAGAGACAGAGACAGAGACAGAGAGACAGAGAGACAGAGTCAGAGACAGAGTCAGAGAGAGAAGAGACAGACAGATAGACAGAGACAGAGAGAGACAGAGAAGAAACCATAGGTTATGTAACAAACCCTAACTAAGACACTGAGAATCATGTTAGGTGATTCTAGGGAATCCAGGGAAAAAAAACATATTTTTTGGACTGGATCATGAGCTGTCAGGAAGTAGGGCTGGCCCTCTGCTCATCTTGATGAAAGCCTGCAGGTAGAAAGATCACAGACACTTCGGTTCACCAGGAGAGGAGAATGCTTGATATTTCATAGACTGAATCCTATTTATATTTTATCAATGTTCAAACATGACTGCAATTGGGCCGTTTCTCTCTTGATTTCTCTTGGTCATGGACTGGTCATGTTTTGTATTGATATTCTGTGAAACCATTCATAATAATAAGAAAAACACAAGGCATAGCATTAAGTGACAAGTCAGCTCATGTTAGCAGTCTGGTTAATAGGACCAGCTAGGCCACCCTAGTACAGGTACCTTCATATGTCTCAGTGTTTCACTTAGGCTGAAATGCAAATAAGGTGACTCAAGAAACATGAATTCTTGATGTTTTTGAGGTCACTGTCTCTGAGAGAGATATGGTCAGAAGAAAGCATAATCTGCAGTTGGTCTGGGACTTCCTACCTGTTCTGTTTGTGCAAAATGAGTTACTGGATACTAGGAACATTGCCATTCAGGACAGAGCACATCACCAGCTTCAACACAGGTGGTGATCAAATAGTCCTTGACCCCTGTCTAGGTTCCAGATAATGAAATCCAGGCAAGACCTCCTCCTGTGTTTGTTTTGTGAAGGAAAGCTACAACAAGGAAGCTACACCTTGCAAAGTTGATAAACTGATTAGAACTTCAATGATTATGGACAGGTTAGAATGTTGCAAGCTAAAGGCCTTACCATTCACCCTGGGTCATCTATCTTCAGCCCCAGTGATAGCCATTCCTTGTCTACTTCTGTATCTGACTTTACATTCTTGTAACTATCAGGTGAAACCTTTTGGAATCCATTAACAATCACCAGACAATTCAAAAGCTAAGGATAGCATCTGGGGCCTAAGGATAGCAGATAGCATCTGGGGCCTAAGGGAAGATACTTAATGTATCAACTAATGTATTTAGAAGCATCTTGATTTATGGCTTTATTATGCTACCATACAAATGTCAGGAAACTGCTGCCACATTGGAATGTGTAATACGAAGTGATCTAAATCTATGTCCCAAGGACATGGTCACTCGTACTTGGCTCAAAAAGAAAGAATGTCTTACCCCTTTGAGATAAAAGCTTCGTTTCTTGAGTCTACAGTTTACAAAGTAAAGTGACACTCTTTTCTAAGCTTCATTATTGCTTTGTGAATTTCTCTTACAATATGTAGAATAACAAATAGCATTTGCTGTAGTTGGGTCTTCCTGTGGTTAAGAGCAAAGACTGGTAGTACACAGTCTTCTTTTTTTTTTTTTGTCTTTTTTTTTTTTTTTGTCCTTAAATTCTGGCTCATTATCTGGGTACTTATATGCTAGAAATAAGGGGTTCCTGGTTTTCACTAGAATCAATATTGGATCTTGCACCACCGTGAAAACAGTAGTCCATAAGATTCCTTCTGAGAGATTTCTGAAAATCGTGCTTCCCTTTGGAGGTTATGGGTAACCTTTGTAGCTGTGAGAAGAGGAGAGGATTCAAGGCCAGCAGCTGTGGAGAGCAAAGGGGGGAGAGGAGATAGGAGGGAAGTTAATCAGTGCCTTCTGAGCTACAGTTAGATAGCAGCAACCCCTGGGTATGTGACTCAGCCTCAGCAGTAGATAGCATGCCGATCACACGAGCACATGGACAGGGTGTATTTCATCCTAGACAAGCAACTTCCCTACCCTAAAAAAAAAGAACAAAAAGTTCTAGTGTGGCATGTACTTATACCTAACAGTAATTATTGTACTGTTGAATTTTCCAAGCAAGAAATGAGATTTTGAATATCTTCATTATAAAAAAATGGTAAATATTTGGAAAGATATGTGTAACCTGACTTAAACATGCAATTTAAAATTTCAGAGTATACTCCACTAATACATATAATTTCTATCTTTTTATATGTTCATAAAAAATTAATTCTTTTTTTTTTTTTTTGGTTTTTTGAGACAGGGTTTCTCTGTGTAGTTCTGGCTGCCCTGGAACTCACTCTGTAGACCAGGCTGGCCTTGAACTCAATCCGCCTGCCTCTGCCTCCCAAGTGCTGGGATTAAAGGCGTGCGCCACCACCGCCCAGTGAATTCTTATTTTTTAGGAAAGTAAGATAATAGGGAGGGGACATAAGAGTAGGTTTTAAAAATTCCTGTTGGGTTGTGGAGAAAAACAATGAGGAGGCTGTGGTGCTGAACAAACCACAAGAAGGAAGCTTTCTAGGGATGATAGAACAGAAAAACAAAACAAAACAAAACAAAACAAAAAAAAACATGCTGCTGAAATTTAATTTAGTCATCAACTCCAGAATTCTTCAGGGAATTTACAAATTGGTTCTTAAGTCTATACAGAAATAACAAAATGTTATTTTGTTATTCAGCGATAACTGGAAAATTCTGAAGTAGACTAATACCTAGTGTTAGAATAACCATGAGAAATAGTCACAAAAACCACAGAAAATATTAGCAAAGCTGCAAGTATTTGCTATAAATGAGAAGCAAACACAGTGCCCAGTGTACAACATTGAGCTTCTGAGGAAGCAGGCATTCTGAAACACTGCCAGGATGCCATGGTTGGTGCTGGCTGAATGATGCTGGAGCATTGAGCAGTATGAGATAGCATAGCAACGTGACCCACATTTGCCTCTAGAATCCTCTAGAAGTCAATATACTGGTGCTGAATTGATGCCAGTGTCACACCCATGAATGTGCTGTATATGGCATTCTTAAATAGAATGTCCAAGCCTCAAACATGTAATTACAATAACATACATACAGAGAGAGAGAGAGAGAGAGAGAGAGAGAGAGAGAGAGAGAGAGAGAGCGCAGAGACACAGGAGAGACAGAGACAAAGAGAGATCTGTTTGCAAGATTAATTACACTTTGCCATGGAATCTGATGGAGTGAAAGCCAAATTAAGATGTGCCAAGAGGCCAGGGGGGCTGGGGCTGACTCTTAGCTGGTCTGCCCCACCATATCCTGACCCATCCTAGAGGAATCACTGTGCTCAGAGCAGCAGAGGATCCACTGCACTCAGAACAGTTGACAAAGCTGGACTTCCAGTGGCTCTAACATGACAAGGATAATAGGATTTCAGTATCCCAGAGACAGCCTGAGTCCCAGGAGCTCTTTCACCAAGGATCTCAGGATCACATGATCACAGACACAGCTGGACTCTGAGGAGCTCTGACACAACCAAGATAACAGGAGAGACAGGCTCCAGTCAGAGACAGTGAGTCCAGGTAGCACTAGAGATAACCAGATTGAGAAAGGCAAGTGCAAGAACATAACAGAAACCAAGGTTACCTGTCATCATCAGAACCAAGTTCTCCCACCATAGCAAGTCCTGGGTACCCCATGACACCAGAAAAGCAAGATTCAGATTTAAAATCACTTCTGATGTTGATGATAGAGGAATTTAAGAAAGACATAAATAACTTCCTTAAAGAAATACAGAGATGCCTGTGAACATACAAGAAGCCTACAGAACGCCAAAAAGACTAGAACAGAAAAGAAATTCCTCCTGTCACATAATAATCAAAACATCAAATACACAAAACAAGGAAAGAATATTAAAAGCAATAAGAGAAAAAGGTCAAGTAACATATAAAGGCAGACCTATAAAAATTACACCAGATTTCTCCAAAGAGATTATAAAAGCCAGGAGATCGTGGACAGGTGTCATACAGACCCAGCAAAACTCTCAATTACTATAGATGGAGAAACCAAGATATTCCATGACAAAACCAAATTTACACAACATCTTTCCACAAATCCTGCCCTACAAAGGATAATAAATGGAAAAACTCCAACACAAGGAGAGAAACTACAACCTAGAAAAAACAAGAAAGTAATCTTTCAACAAACCAAAAAGAAAGCAAACCTAGCCAAACAAACATAAGTCCACCTCTAATAACAAAAATAACTGGAAGCAACAATCACTTTTCATTAATATCTCTTAACATCAATGGACTCAATTCCCCAATAAAAAGACATAGACTAATAGACTGGATATTTAAACAAGACCCAGCATTTTGCTGCATACAGGAAACGCACCTCAGTGACAAAGACAGACACTACCTCAAAATAAAAGGCTGGAAAACAATTTTCTAAGCCAATGATCCCAAGAAATAACCTGGAGTAGCCATTCTAATATTGAATAAAATCGACTTTCAACCAAAAGTTATCAAAAAAGATAAGGAAGGACACTTTATATTCATCAAAGGAAAAATCTACCAAGATGAACTCTCAATTCTGAATATCTAAGCTCCAAAGGCGAGGACATCCACATTCATAAAAGAAACCTTACAAAAGCTCAAAGCATAAATTATACCTCACACAATAATAGTGGAGGTCTTCAACACCACACGCTCATCAAAGGACAGACTGTGGAAACAGAAACTAAACAGAGACACAGTAAAACTAACAGAAGTGATGAACCAAATAGATTTAACAGATATCTATAGAACATTTCATCCTAAAACAAAAGAATATACCTTTTCCTCAGCACCTCATGGTACCTTCTCTAAAATAGACCATATAATTAGTCACAAAACAGCCCTCAACAGATACAAAAAGATTGAAATAATCCCTTGCATCCTATCAGATCATCACGGACTAAGGCTGGTTTTCAATAATAACAAAAACAATGGAAAACCCACATACAGGTGGAAACTGAACAATGTTCTACTCAGTGATAACTTGGTCAGGGAAGAAATACAGAAAGAAATTAAAGACTTTTTAGAATTTAACAAAATGAAGGCACATCATACCAAAACATATGAGACACAATGACAGCAGTGCTAAGAGTAAAACTCATAGTTCTAAGTGCCTCCAAAAGGAAACTATTGAGAGCATACACTAGTAGCTTGACAACACACCTGAAAGCTCTAGAACAAAAAGAAGCAAATACACCCAAGAGGAGTAAACGGCAGAAAATAATCAAACTCAGGGCTGAAGTCAACCAAGTAGAAACAAAAAGAACTATACAAAGAATCAATAAAACCAGGATCTGGTTCTTTGAGAAAATCAACTATATAGATAAACCTTTAGCCAAACTAACCAGAGGGCACAGAGACATTATCCTAATTAATAAAATCAGAACTGGAAAGGGAGACATAACAACAGAAACTGAGGAAATTCAAAAAATCATCATCCTACTACAAAAGCCTATACTCAACAAAACTAGAAAATCTAGATGAAACGGACAATTTCCTAGATGGATACAAGGTACAAAAGTTTAATCGGGATCAGATAAACCATCTAAATAGTCCCATAATCCCTAAAGAAATAGCACCAGTCATTAACAGTCTCCCCACCAAAAAGAGCCCAGGACCAGAAGGTTTTAGTGCAGAATTCTATCAGACCTTCAAGGAAAACCTAATACTAATTCTCTTCAAACTATTCCACAAAATAGAAACAGAAGAAACACTACCCAATTTGTTCTATGAGGTCACAATTATGCTCATATCTAAACCACACAAAGACAAAACAAAGAAAAAGAACTTCAGACCAATCTCCCTTATGAATATTGATGCAAAAATACTAAATAAAGTTTTTGCAAACCGAACCGAGAACATATCAAAACAATCATCCATCATGATCAAGTAGGGTTTATCTCAGGAATGCAGGGATGGTTCAATATACAGAAATCCATCAAGGTAATCCACTATATAAACAAATGCAAAGAAAAAAAACCTCATGATCATCTCACTATATGCTGAGAAAGCATTTGGCAAAGTTCAACATCCCTTCACTGTAAAAGTCTTGGAAAGATCAGGAATTCAAGGCTCATACCTAAACATAGCAAAAGCAACATACAGCAAACCAGTAGCCAACATCAAACTAAATGGAAGCAATCCCACTAAAATCAGAGACTAGACAAGGCTGCCCACTCTCTCCCTACTTATTCAGTACAGTACTGGAAGTCCTAGCCAGAACAATTAGACAGCAAAAGGAAGTCAAAGAGATACAAATAGGGAAGGAAATATCACTGTTTGCAAATATCACTATTTGCAGATGATATGATAGTATACTTAAGTGACCCCAAAACTTCCACCAGAGAACTCTTAAACCAGTTTAAAAAAAAAAAACTTCAGCAAAGTGGATGAATATAAAATTAATTCAAACAAATTTGTAGCCTTCCTCTACTTAAAGGATAGACAGGCTGAGAAAAAAAATTAGGGAAGTGACATCCTTCACAATAGTCACAAATAATATAAAATACCTTGGTGTGAATCTAGCCAAGCAAGTGAAAGATCTTCAAGTATGACAAGAACTTCAAGTTTCTGAAGAAAGAAATCAAAGAAGATCTCAGAAGATGAAAAGATCTCCCATGCTCATGGATTAGCAGGAATAATATAGTAAAAATCACCATCTTGCCGAAAGCAATCTACAGATTCAATGCAATTCTCATCAAAATTCCAACTCAATTCTTCATAGAGTTAGAAAAAGCAATTTGCATATTCACTTGGAATAACAAAAAACTCAGGATATGGAAAACTATTCTCAACAATAAAAGATCTTCTGGGGGAATCACCATCCCTGACCTCAAGCTGTACTACAGAGCAATGGTGATAAAAACTGCATGATATTGGTACAGAGACAGGCAGGAAGATCAATGGAATAGAATTGAAGATCCAGAAATGAGCCCACACACTTATGGTCACATGATCTTTGACAAAGGAACTAAAACCATCCAGTGGGAAAGGACAGCATTTTCAACAAATGGTGCTGGTTCAACTGGAGGTCAGCATGTAGAAGAATGCAAATAGATCCATTCTTATCTCCTTGTACAAAGCTCAATTCCAAGTGGATCAAGGACCTCCACAGAAAACCAGATACACTGAAACTAATAGAAGAGAAAATGGGGAAGAACCTTAAATAGTTGGACACAGAGGAAAAAATTCTAAACAAAACATCAATGGTTTATGCTCTAAGATCAAGAATTGACAAATGGGACCTCAGAAAATTGCAAAGTTTCTGTAATGCAAATGACATTGCCAATAGGACAAAATAGCAACCAACAGATTGGGAAAAGATCTTTACCAATCCCACATCTAATAGAGGGCTAATATCAAATATATACAAAGAACTCAAGAAATTAGACTTCAGACAATCAAATAACCCTATTTTTAAAATGGGGTACAGAGCTAAACAAAGAACTCTCAACTGAGGAATACCAAATGACCAAGAAGTACCTAAAGAAATGTTCAATATCCTTAGTCATAAGGGAAATGCAAATGAAAACAACCCTGAGATTCCACCTCACACCAGTCAGAATGGCTAAGATCAAAATCTTGGGTGACAGCAGATGCTAGTGAGGATGTGGAGGAAGAAGAACACTACTCCATTGTTTGTGGGATTGCAAGCTGATACAACCACTGTAGAAATCAGTCTAGCAGTTCCTCAGAAAACTGGACATAGCATTACCTGAGGACCCAGCTGTACCACTCCTGGACATATACCCAAAAGATGCTTCAACATATAACAAGGACACATGTTCCACTATGTTCATAGTAACCTTATTTATAATAGCCAGAAGCTGGAAATAACCCAGATGTCCTTCAACAGAGGAATGGATACAAACAATGTGGTACATTTACACAATGGAGTATTACTCAGCTATTAAAAAAATGAATTCATAAAATTCTTAGGCAAATGGATGGAAGTAGAAAATATCATCCTGAGTGAGGTAATGCACTCACAAAAGAACACACATAGTATGTACTCACTGATACGTGGATATTAGCACAAAAGCTTGCAGTACACAAGATGCAACTCACAGACCACATGAAGCTCATGAAGAAGGAAGACCAAAGTGTGGGTGTTTTGGTCCTTTTTAGAAGGAGTAACAAAATACTCATGGGAGCAATTATGGACACAAAGTGTGCAACAGAAACTGAAGGAGGGGCCTTCCAGAGGCTGCCCCATTTTGGTATCTATCCCATGTGTTGTCACCAAAGGCAGATGCTGTTGTGGATACCAGGAAGTGCATGCTGACAGGAGCCTGATATAGCTGTCTCCTTAGAGGTTCTGCCAGAGCCCAACATATACAGAGGTGGATGATCACAGCTAACCATTGAACTGATCAAGGAGTTTCCAATGGAGGAGTTAGAGAAAAGAGCGAAGAAGTTGAAAGGGTTTGTGCCCCATGAGGAGAGCAACAATACCAACCAACCAGAGCTTCTGGGGTCTAAATCACCAGCCTGGGAGCACATAGGGAGAGATCCATGGCTCCAGCTGTATATGTAGTAGAAGATGGCCTTGTGGGGCATAGGAGGGAGAGGAGGTCCTTGGTCTGGTGAAGGCTAAATGCCCCTGTGTGGGGGAATTTGAGAGTTTGGTGGTGGGAGTGGGTGGGTAGGTAAGTGGGGATACACCCTCATAGAAGCAGGAGGAGGAGAGATGGGATAGGGGTTTCTGGGCAGGGAGAATGTGGAAAGGGGATAGTATCTGAAATGTAAATAAATAAAATATAAAAAAAATAAAGGAAAAAAGAGAGAGAAGGGGTGACATACTGGTTATACTTTTGGATTGAAGGTCTCTGTCACTTCAAACAACAGTTGCCATGAAGTTAAAAGATAAATTGATTTGGAGGGATAATAGATAGGAGAAGAAGGATGAAAGGTAGACAAGAACTTTTGAGTAAAAAGAGAACACATCCTAGAACCACTGCCCTGGGTAGCTGATATGGGCCAGCAATAAGACAGGAATCAGGAACTTTCCTGGAGAGGCCTGAGGATCCACTGTAATCCAGCATTAGGCTGAGACAGAAGGCCAGGAGTTCCAGACTGACATGGACCATATCAAGAATCTTGATCTAAAATATAGGAGGAAAGAGGATTCACCACACACACACACACATGCACACACACACACATACACACACACACAACTTAAAACAATGGTTATTTTCATAATAATCTATACATTGTAATATGTAATGTTTCATCTTTATAATCATGAGTGGTTATATTTTGTAAAAATTCCTTGTAACTTTCCATGAAACCTTATTGCTCTTTTTTTGAATCTTAATAATATTATGAAATTATGAAACTTTTTCCTTGTGCATTTGAAATGTCATCTGACTTCATTTAGAATTTTATGAAGAAATGTTTTTTCAATGTTAATGTTTTATATCATATTATACTATTTTTTAGAATTTCCCACAAAATCTGTTATTTCATAGAGACTTTCAAATGCACTAGAAGTGTAGCCTTCTCTTATTTTGGTGGTGGGAAGGAGGTGGTGCCAAGACCTCATTCTGCAGCTCAGGATAGCTGGGATTTGCTGGTCAACTGGGCTAACCTCAAAGCAGAATTTTTTTTTTTGCCTCTGCCTTCTGTGTGCTCTGACATTTAATCCCATATGTATATCTTACTGCATTTCTTTTCTCTCCTTTAAAGGTATTTTTTTTCATGAATACAGTCTCTGAGGTTTAATTTCACTATCTTCTCCCTAAAGCATTAACTCATTCTTTCTGTAGTCTACTATTATATATGTATATATAATTTTAATTTGTGTGGTTTTTCGAATGTCTTCTAGAACATTCTGAATTGAAGTCATAGTTCAGCTTTTCTATATTTAGGCATGGATTCCCATTAGCTTTGAGTTACTTGTACTCATTTACAATGTAAGCTTTTGTTCTTTTCTTCAGATGTATAATTATAATTTAATTTGTTATTTTGTCTTAAAAATTCGTTTAGATGAGAGCTTGAAGGCTTTGTGTTTTGAGCTTTTGTTTTATATGATTTACTTTCTTATTGTGTATTGCATAGCAGCAGAGTTTTATTTAGATGGGTGTATTGGACCGATCTATGATTTGTGACATGTCAGTAGACCTAGACAGAATGCTAAATGAAATAGGCCAGGCATAAAAAGAAATACTGCAGACTTTTCTTTACATGCGGGATCTGAAATAAATGGTCTAAGAGAAGCAAGAGCAGGGAACTGGTTTCTAGTGGCTGAAGACAGGAGACACAGGTAAAAGATATGAAATTTCAGGTGGATAGGCAGAATAGAATAAAGGTAACTATAGTTAATAACAATGTTTTGCACTCTTGAAATTTTCTGAGTAGACTTAAAGTGTTTTCAGCAATTAAGAATATATACAAAATAAGACATATATTATTTCATTAATCAAGACATTCCATAACATACACATATTTTAAAGTATTATAGCACACGACTATATACATAATTTTATCTTGCCAGCTAAAAACCAGAATAAAACAAAAGGCCTAAACTGGAAATCTTGAAAGTCATTGTACATTCTCTAATATTCTTAGCCTTGGGGCCCTGAGTAAGGACATGTCTGCAGGCACTGGGCCCCTGGAGGTCTCTCTTCAGTTGTGCTTCAGTATATAACTTGAGTTTTACTTTATTTTGTAAATTGAATTTCTTTTCTATAAAAATTCACTCAAAGAAATTAAACTCTGGGGGTTGGTCACTGACAGCAATAGCTTGAAATAAGATACTAAGAGAACAAAAGAGAATAAAGACTGTCACCAGAAGCAGGCAGCATCTTCCTAGAGGGATTTAAAGTTTATGTGATGTGACTATCGTAGTTACACACAGGTGCTGATATGCTGAGAACCAAACAGCCCTGCTAAAATCTGTGTGCTGCTTTAGTACTTGGAAAGTGTCAATTTTATGTTTGAAACTCTTTAGCCAATGATTTGGTTTTCAATGTCTGTAACTAAAGAGTCAAACCATATGAAAATAAGCTCATTAGATAGACAAGAAATAGATAACAGAATACGTTGCCCGGCTTCAGTAACTCCTTCCTAAAAACTTGCAACACAAAACACATCCCTGAATTATCCTCTCGTTCTACTTTGATGGTAACTCTGGTTATGGTAACTCAAGAACTGACTCTAAATGAATAATTCTAAGTCAGAAGTTGTAGTAGAAAACTACCAAACTGAGCCAGGGATGTAGGTCAGTGGGAGAGCACCATCTTAGCACATAGCAAGTACTGAGTTCTACCCCATCACCAATAAATGAATGAATGAATGAATGAATGAATGAATGAGTGGGTGAATGAATAGCTAATTTTTAATAGCTGTGTTTCTTACTAAAAATATTTGTAAAGTTTATTGATACATAAAATCAGAATGATTTGTAGCACTCACTGAAAATTAGACTGAAGAACACCCAATCAAAAACACGTCTAGTCATTAACTATCAAACGCTTTGCTGGTCATTTTTCTTCAAGAAGAAAGAAAGAAAGAAAGAGAGAGAGAGAGAGAGAGAGAGAGAGAGAGAGAGAGAGAGAGAGAGAAAGAGAGAAGTCTGTATGTGTGTGTCTGTGTGTAGGTGTATGGACGTGAGCACAGCTTCCTATAGAGGCTAGAAGAGGACATAGGACCCCCTGGAGCTGGAGTTTCAGGTGGTTGTGAACTGCCCTGCATAGGTACCACAAATTCAACTTGGATCCTCTACACGAGAAATACATTCTTTTAACTGAGCCCTCTAACCATCTTTCTTAAGAATGAAGCTTAAGAAGTACTCAATCTGTACTTAGAGCTGAGTTATTTTCAAAAAGTAGTTTCCTGTGGTGTTTGGCAGCTTATTTCATTTTTAAAAACAGAAACTTGTGGTCAAAGACTTACAGACTGATGTAAAAAAATAATAAATTCTCTTTTGTAAGTCAGAACTCAGTGTCTGGTGTGAGCTTTTGATGCATCTATTAAGGGATATTGTGCAAAGAAAGTAGAGACACTTGAGCATATTTTTTCATTTGCTTGCTAAATGCAATGCATTATTGTGCATGTACTTAAACTATGGAATCACCCAGACAGTCAGTTTTGCCAAAGAGACATAGTCCTTGTGCCAGTATAGTGAAGTCACACACCTGCATGGTTTTCCTTATTATCCTTGTGACTGTTTCTCAGTCTCCTCTACTGTAGCTGTTGCTTTGTCCACAGATGCTGGATACCACAGAATTGCAGCCTAGAGGTCTCCTGCTTCCTGCCTTTACTTAGTCCATAATCCTGGCTTAATTATTTCCCACCTAGATACCTCACAAATAGCATCTTTCCAAACAACTTGGAGCATAGTACTTGGCAATCAAATTATTTCCAGAGAACATCTATGAGTACAGTTAAAATGTTAAAATAGAGAGAACAAAATTTAACAGTGACTTCAGCATTGAGGGATCAGAAGTCTCCTAGGTTGGCATCTTTCAGAGGCTTTCAACTCCCACTGTGTATGTATAGTAAGCTCAGACTTTTCAGACCTCCACATTGTTCCTCTGTCACCCTTCAATGAGTGTACTCCCAAAACACACACACACACACACACACACACACACACACACACACACACTGATCTCATCCTGAAGTATCAGAAAAGAAAAGAATGGGACCTCAGTCCTTTCAAACATTGTCAGAGAAAAGCCTGTAAATCAAGATTATCCAGTCAATTCATTGGGTTTCTCAGGCCACAACAATCAGTATCAATGTGGATATGTAAACCAGACCTGGCCAATAAGTATATGCTTTTCCCCTTGTTGCCACAAAGATTTTCCTAGTGGTCTAATTAGAAGGGATTATTAGACTGAAATGAGACACAAAGCCTTTTCTGCTGGATTGGAACCTGAAATGATGTCATTTGAAGTCAATCTTGTCACGTGATAATACTAAAAGGGAACCTTACTTGTGATGACTTGATTACAGACACTTGAGTGACTATAAGCAATGAAAAATAAGAGTTTATTATCCAGCAGAAGCCTGGTCCAATTTTTAAAGCTGTTGAAAATAAATAATGAATGTTCTTGCGTAAATGTCTAGGGATAGGCCTGAATTTGGTATTTAAGAAAGAAACAAAGCTGACCTCAAGAAAGTCAGAACCAGTTCAGACCTACAGAGGCAGAAGAATGAATGAAGTCACACGGACACCCAGTACTAAGGGGACTTAGAGTCTAAGTCTTACCCTTCAATCTTAACACGATGGGTATCCTGCTTAAAAAGGTGGGTTTCTCAGCAGAGTTACATGTGCTCCTGACACAGGCCTGGTGAATCTGCTGTGTTTGTTCAGTTCATTTTAGATGCCTGTTTTAAAAAAGAATTATACATTACAGACGCAAGTGAGGCCTTCACTTCTAAATTCCATGATAATAACTCCTTTCCCAACATAAAGTAGGTACTTATCATTCTAATTTTGGTAGATTTTTTCATTGACAAATAACTATATGAAGTTATAGACCACGATGCATGTTTCAAAGTGTAACATTGGCAACATCCTGCTCACCCTTTGCTGTGGCAAACCCTGATATGAAACCAGGACAATAACAATCTGTGGTCCTAGCTCAGAGAGACTGGCAACATGGCACTAGAATACTATCTAACAAAGGAGCCCTCATACACAGATGACCTGGACCTGCTTACATCCCCCCCGCCCCGATCAAGTTAATGCTAGACTTTTAAGTCATGTAAACCAAACCTCCTCATAATAAGTACATTGGATTAGTTTTTCTCACTTGTTGTTGGAACATGAAAACACTGGTATAAGAATTTGCATGATAGTGCTGAATTCATAACTGAATTCATAACTTGCAGAATCAAGGAAGGAGGAGTCTTCTCCAAGGCTTGAAAGATGGCAGCACCTGTGGTTTGACTGCAGAAGTTATAGTTAGCAGATGAAGGCCTGGTCTAACCTGACACAACGGTACAAATGATCCTGAAATGAGGAATGTAGTTTTGGTCACATCATTTCTAATAATTCTTGTCCTCACCAGTCTCATAAGCAAGAGACAAGTCTCATGTTGAAGTTGGCTCATCTGAGTGAACACAGAGAAATAGGAAGCTTTACTAAGAAATGTTTCATACCAGCGACCTTTGGTTCAGGATGTTAGACATATTTCAAGATGAAAGTCTTGAGAGCAAAATTCTATCCTCCAAATGAAAGCAGGTAAATCAGGGAGACAGGAACAACCAAATGAGCAGAAGAACACCAAAAGTTAAAAATCTCCTCTTGGCCATTCTCCTTAGACAGTTCTATCCAGTACACAGCCCAGATCAACCTCAAACTCAAATAATCCTTATAGTCTCAAGAGAGCTGAGACTACAGACTACAGACAGGACTAAAGACTCACTCTATAACAATCCCTGGAGATTATAATTTAAACTACTTAGAACAAATATCTCATCTCCAACTCTAATCCAGGCATGAACCTGGGAATAAGAACTGGATTGACTGAATCTCCCTCTCCAGCCCCATGATAAACTGCCTTAGTAGAAGCCAAAACCCAAGTAATCTGGGTGAAGAACATAAGCAGAACAACATGGTAGGACACATTAATTGACAACTTTGATGATTATTTCTAATACAAATGTTGGTGTACACTTATAGTCTTTGGTAATATGGTGGAAAATTCTGATAACCAACTTTTCTAAATTATAAAGAGCCTAGGAGATTAATAAGCACATACCTTGGTGTGTTTATGAGGGTATTTCTAGAGATAATTAGAAACATGAAGGCTTTTTACCAATAAATGGATTAAACTCTTCTCAGATTAATAACATACTGGCATTATTGGGAGTTAATGAAAAGCAGGAGTTGGGGTCTGTCAGGGTTTCTATCCCTGCACAAACATGACCAAGAAGCAAGTTGGGGAGGAAAGGGTTTATTCAGCTTACACTTCAATGTTGTTGTTCATCACCAAAGTAAGTCAGGACAGGAACTCAACAGATCAGGAAGCAGGAACTGATGCAGAGGACATGGAGGGATGCTACTTACTTGCTTGCTTCCCCTGGCTTTCTCAGCTTGCTTTCTTATAGAGCCCAATATTACCAGCTCAGGGATGGCACCACCCACAATGGGCTGGGCCCTCCCCCCTTGATCACTAATTAAGAAAAATGTCCTAAGCTGGTTCTCACAGAGGCATTTCCTCAATGGAGGCTTCTTTCTTTGTGATAACTCCAGTTTGTGTCAAGTTGTCACACAAAAACAGTCAGTACAGGGTTTAATTGGAGAAAGTATGTCACAGCTTTTGTGCCCTTGTGAGATCTATCTCAACTTGAGTGATGTTCTTGTAGGTTCTTGTCATCTACTTCCTGTTCACTATGATATGAACTGTTCTGGTCTGCCAGATCCTCACCATGATGGAATGAAACCTCAGAAGTCATTAACCAAAATAAACGGTTTTACTTTTGAATTGTTTCCCACTAGTGTTTTTTCAGAGCAATGAGAAAAGCTACTAATAAGTCCCTCAACACTCATAAAAATAACAAATCAATTCATATCTCAAGTCCTGATTATACTATAAAAGGAATTGGTAAAACTCATTTTCATGTCTCCCATGTGACCATTAGGGACAAAACAAAAGCAAACTAAAGAAATATCTAGAATGTAAGAACCATCTTGGGAACACCTGTTGACAAAAGAATCCCATCCATTTTCAACCTAGACCAAAGAATCCCTACTAGCCCTTCTGAGCCACGTGTGATATTCACCAAAGATTCTTGATCGTTCCCTACACTTACCATCTAATGAATGTTGTTGTAGACATGTTCATCTCTTCCAATATGTTTTCATATGATTGGACACTGTGTGACGTTAGACTCTTGGCTGTTGTAGCCACAGGGATTTCTACTCAGAACTGATGAAAAAAAGGTTGATGTTAATCAGAGGAACTGGGTGGAGTAACAGAGAATAAGGTATTTCTGAATAAGGTTCAGAATGTATGTTAAGTGGTGAATTAGTTTGATTGAATGTCTCCCCAAAATGCATGTTTCCAAATTCTGGTAACCAAGGTAGTGACATATTGGAAGGTACTTTGGACATCTAAAAAGTAGGTCCTCGTAGGAGGTTGTTGATAGTGTTCCAATAAAGAAATTATACTATTATATCCTATTATGCCATTCTCTTTGATTCCTTTCAATTATTTGTTTCCTGGTAAGCATTCCAGGCATGACAAATTGCCTTTATTAGGTGCACAAAATATTGAAGTCACTCCATTTTATGCTGGAACCTATAGTACCATGAAAAAAATAAACCTTTTCTCACTAGATCATTATCACAGGTATTATAACCCAAAACTGAATGTAGGGAACTAAAGGAATGGACTATAACAGATATTTGTTTGTTTGTTTGTTTGTTTGTTTGTCTAAGCCCTCAGAACCCATGCCCTGGGTTAATCAAATAGTAGCAGGGGCTTTGTTTTGAGCTTCAGAGGTTGGATTGCACCAGTAACCTGGTAACATATGGATTTAGAGACTAAACCCACCCAATCAAAATTTAAGAGTGACCACAGAGATAGTGCCTATATAGTGAAATCAAGGGAAGATACAGGTTTAAAAAACCAGCTGGTCGAAAGAGAGTGTCTAGCTCAAAACACACATAACAAGAAAGGAATTCAAGATAAAGCGGGTCTTGGTAAGTGTGTAAGCCCCTGAAGCCAGAGATCAAATTTAGTTTATCAAACCCTATTTTATTTCAAAATATAAGGTGATTAATTATTAATGGCATTAAAGGCACCTAAGATTCTACCTGGAGAGCTCCTGTTAACTCCCTGACACTCACCTTCTTATTTACTCCTTTATTAACAATACTTCTCAGTTCCCTGAGTGGGTCCATGTGTCTCCAGTCATTGCCATTGTTGGAACAATAAACAAAATCTACTATGTGTACCATAGATATGATAAAGAAGTGATAACAATTATGGAGGAATTTTTTTTGTTTTTCATGCTTGTACTTGTTTTAGCATCCTACAGAAAACCACCATATACTATTTAATATGATTTGTAGCATGATGTAGACAATAGCAAAACTACAGTCATTTCTAAAACCTAGACCTATTGAAAGTTCTCTTTACAAAATGCCAGTTCTTTTGTGAGTAGGAACATTATCATTCTTGACTAGCACTGTGTATATTCATCCAGTGTTTGTACGGAATAGAATCATAATCAGTGTTGGCTACTAATTATACTTGAACTTTGTGTACTTTTCTTTGTTGAGTCCCACCAGAATTTCCTCTTTTCTTTGACTGCTATTTAAGAAAAGACTTCAGTTGGCGGACAGTCGTATGTTGCCAGAGACCCATAAACAAGAGTGTTTTAAGGCTAACAACATGCTCTCCTTAAGGCTTATGCTTTCAATGCCTTATTTCAGTGCTCAAGAAGAAAATGGACAGACTTCAAGGAGGATTGCCAGGGCTGATTTAAGTGTGATTCTGGGGCCAACAGAGGCTATATGTATTTTTATATTGGAATGTTACAAGAAAATCATATCCTCTGTTTCTGTCATCTCAACAAGCCCCACATTTGTGTTTCATAAATTGTTTTTCCTGTCCTTTGGCACAATGCTAACTGCTTTTAATAGGAAATAGCCCTGGCTGGATGCCCATTCATTGTATTGTAGCATGTTCCCTTAGCTATAAGAGAACAACAAACCAAGAAGTTCAAGCTTCCTCATTAACTCTGGAAAACTCATGCCATGAATAAGAGAGAGCAAACCTTTATATATCCCAACAATTGATGGAAGTACTTCATCCTACAACAAAATTTCAGGAATAACCAAATTGCACAGCAAACAGTGGTTGTCATGGAAACCCTATCCATGTGTCTTATAATTCTCCTAAGGGATGTCATCTCTCATAACTAGTTAGAATATTAAAAGCTGGCAAGCACACTGTTTTCTCTTTACAATGAGCTCTTGTTCTTGACTATATTACCAAAATTTGTACTGTGAAAGATGACATTCAGGATCATCCTCAAAGTACTGATGGTTCCTATAATCTACAGGAACAAATCAAATCACTCCAGTCCAAAGCTGGAAGACTTGGGAATGTTGGCATCCCAACAGAATTGTATAATTCCTTTTAGGGTAGAAATGACATTAGGAGATAGGAAAGCATACCCAGAAAACAGAGCTTTCCTAGTCACAGTCAAGATGCCCCCCACCTGTTTCTCCCTCTGCCTGGGATGCTGTGGGGCTTTCATACCTGGTTCTATAAGTATTTGTAGTGCAGCATAGAATGATGGTCAACCTAAGCTGCTTACAAATCTGAGTTTGATTTCTAGCATCCTGTGTGAATCTGTTCGAGTAACTCAATTTCTCTGAACTCAAATCCCATTGGCTTCCAAGTGAGAAAGTTGAAAATCTGCTTGAAAATTTGATGTGAACACATGAGATAACAATGAATAAAAAAGCACACAGCAAATGCTGTATGTCACTCCACAAGCTCTTAGAGTAACCTCTTGCTGAGCAGCACAGACAGAGAAGACACAGGGACCCGTACTGTGTTTCACTATGGGACAGATATCTGTG
This sequence comes from Grammomys surdaster, assembly GCF_004785775.1. Classification (NCBI taxonomy): domain Eukaryota; kingdom Metazoa; phylum Chordata; class Mammalia; order Rodentia; family Muridae; genus Grammomys; species Grammomys surdaster. Next base: position 1,988,038 of record NW_021620852.1, read on the forward strand.
TCAGTGCCATCTGTGCCAGCTTCATACAAAGAAATACAAGAATTTTTTCCTGGTCCTGATTGCTGATTATTTATGTGGTTGACATCATATCATATTTACAAATAGAGCAATCTATTGAGTTCTGATTTTGAAAGCAAACATCACTGGCAGTCTACAAAGAAAGCACTCAGAGGAGCAACATATCCATCTCCTCCCTACCCCTCAGAGGACTCCAACGTCCACCTGACAATCGACTATTACAGTCTCGCCTTCTAGCTTTATACTCTTCCACTTCCCCTCAAAGTTCGCCATTGCATTTCGACATTCAGAGTGCCTTCCTTTGACCCTTTCCATGAAGCTACTACTCCTGCTCTCTATGCTTCTGAGAAGCTGCTGAGTGCCCTTGTTCTTGACATATATTTATTTGTGTTGAAAGAGCTTCAGATTGGCCATTAACTAAAAGATTGCACGGTTACATTTGGCCTCTGAAGTCACGTTGCTGGAGGTCTGGTCCACATGGTTGGAACTTTCCCTCCATCAACCTCATCGATTTGTGCTGACCTGCATGGGCTTATAGGGATGTCAGAATATACACCAAATTAAATAAATACTTCTTTAATTTGTAGCTTTAAAGGGTTCGTTTTGTTCTAAATTCTCCAAAGGTCTATATTCTCCAGAAGAACAAATAACAAAGTGGTATGAGTTTCCACAGAGACATGTAAAGTCTATCCATATACATAGGGCAGTGGGAGGCATAGAAATGATTTCACCCAAGTTAACATATGTGACCCAATAGGGTCATGTTCAGGAACACATGTTCAGCCCTTTGTAGGCTGGAACTAGAAGTCCCAGCATAGCATTAGTGATGACTTACAAAGCCTGTGTTCCTGTAGTCGTAATCCATGGTAACCCAGCTACCTTTTGTATACCTAGTACCACCTCCAAATCCATACACAGCAAGGTGTGTGGGGGTTAGGGGTGGAACTGCAGCTGAAGGTCTGGTTTCTCTGCTTTTTTTTCCCCATGAGAGAATGTTAATAGCTCAACCATCTGTCTCTTTGGTTTTTGCTTAATTAGTTGCCATAACTGCAGGCCAGTAAGTTCAACCATCTCTGTCTCTGATCCATGATGATGTCTGGTGAGTATTATCAGCTATGTTCAGTAATCCCCACAACTTAGCTGTCCTGAAACCCTGGGGAAAGGATATGTTTAAGTCTTACAATCCATAAAAATGATTGCACTCAGTTTGTTAGGGGAATCACCATTATTGATATAATTTAGAAAGTCTTTTTAAAAAGATATTAAATAACTGTTAGCCAATACTACCTTCTTAAATTACCCAGAAATAAACATTTTTTCTAAGTTGCTTTACATCGAGTATTTTACAATTTAATATACCACAGATCTGATTATAGAAAATGTAAACCAAATGGTAATTTCTCTGAGATTGCACTGAGCATGCTAAAATATGACAAAGCACTAGGTCTTACTGAAGTTCATTCAAATACAACCCAGTGATTTTCTATTTCTCTCATCTTACTTAAGCTACACATTCTCCGAGTGTCTCACTATCATTATAAGAACAAAGCAATTTTCCATTTCAGATTATCAGAACCAATTTCTATTTGTAATTCAAGTATCAGCTTAGAGTTCACCTCTTCACAATAGCCTCTTTTGATTATTACTCTTTCTAAAATTGGCCTTAACCACCAAGAAATTCCCATTATACTGCCCTATTTGATAGTCTTTGTAACTTCAATTATGATCAGAGCATATGTTAATTATTTTTGGTTTACTTCAATTCATCTCATCTTGCACAAGAATCTTGCTAATTTTCTTTGTAACTGCCTTGCCAGGGCCTAGAATGTTCCCCAACTGGTCGCAACATTAATAGGTTTATAATCTTCAGTTACTTTGCCTCTTCACTTGGACTGACACTTTAAACCTCACTACCTTGTCAGTTATGTGCTTCATTAAACTAATAAAGGTAAGGAAAGGCAGAAAAGAGAAAGTGCCCCTAACCACGTGACCAGAACAGTGCCTTATTATTAAGTGGTTACTATTATCTGCATATTACTAAAATAGAATAGTTGAATCAATGACTACAGGGGTGAGGCCCAACTGGAACAAGACATAGCAACATTATTAGACAATAAAAACTTAATATTATTTCTCCATGATAAAAGAATCATAAAAACTTAATATATAAAATTGCATGTTTCACAAGGCCTGGAGAAATGCTTCAATGGGTAAAAACATTGGCTGCTCTTCCAGAAGACCCAAATTCAATCCCTAGAACCACGTGGTTGTTTATAACTGACTAAAAATCCATTTTCAGGTGATGTAATGCCCTTTTTCGAGCCATGGAATGAATGTGGTACACTTACATAACATGCAAGTAAAACATTCAAACACATAAAATTAAAGTAAAATTTTAAGAACTAAATTTGCTATTTAAAACATAATAGTAGCAGAAGACATACTACTGGCTACCTTACAAAAGATGAATTTGATCTATGGTTTAAAACACCACTGATTTAACTTACTTGTTTGGTTGGGTTTTTGTTTTTTCTCTTTGGTTTTGATAATATTAATAATGTAACCACTCAAAAATATTCCCAGTTTAATTAGGTTATATTGTGCTAAAATAATATTTATATGGACATAAACAAACACAAATGTTATTAAATATATTGTACTTTCCTAAAATAACATAACTTACAGCAACAGCAACTTGAGGGACACAATGAGAGAAAAAGATCACTTGGAAAATGAGCAAAGGGAACAAATTAAGGACCTAAAAGAATCTACCCTAAAAATAAGGAATTAAAATGATAAGGCTTTTTACTATTACAATCAAGGAAAAAGATTGATAGAAAGAAGAATATAGTATTTCAATGGATGTTATGAAAAATATAGTGGTTTCATTTGTTTTGGGCTTTGTAACATCCATTCGATTTCCAGGTCCAATATTGTTTCAGCAGCTCTGATCTGTCTCTGAAAATGGATCTAGTCACCGGATTTCACACGGGCATGCATACAGTGAGGACAGCACTGTGCCTCCAGTGCAGTTAGATGCGTCTTCTCTCTTCAAATCTCAATATTAAAACAACACCTTACATGAGGCTAGTCCAAGCATGCTACCTAATTTGGTCCCCTTCATTATGAAATGGGCTGCTATTATTCTGAGCAGACTACACTCTGCCTTCCAGAACAGGAAGTGACCAACGCTCCTGCTGGAATAGAGCCTTCTGTTTTCCCTGGAACAAGAGCCTTCTATTTATCCTGATTTTATTTTTGTAAGTAACAAAACAGGCCTTCATTTTGTTAATAATTTTTACAATAATTTGAATTTACGTTTAGCTTAATAACTATGCAAGTTTTTTTTAAATCCATAGATAAAATTCTCTGCTCTATTCACTCACCATCGTTTCCAGGAACACCATCCTTTTTATTTTTTTGTACTAACACCATCGGTTCCCAAAGTCCACATATTTAGACATTTATATAAGGTATAAAGATCTTAGGCTACGTAGGCTTCAGACATGAAAATGACCTTGGGATAGGATAGGGAAGTAGGCTCAGATACTTTGGTCATCCTGATAAGCCTTTACAAACAGTGATCACGGGAGTGTTCACATAATTAGGTTTAATGCTTTGCTTTTTCTTTTACTATTGCTGTTTATTGTCTTGCTTGTTCCTTGATTATTTGCATTTATTGAATTGCTAGACCCTCAGCCTAGAACTGACCTTAATACATGCATGTAATCAAAATGGTATAAAAGCATAAAGGAGGAGGGGGATGGGATAAGGGGTTCTAGGGAGGGGAAATGGGGAAAGGGGATGACATCTGTATTGTAAATAAATAAAATATCCAATAGAAAATGTTAATAATATACACAGTGATTTGCCTGGGCTAATTCGGATTCTGTCTATTCTCTAAGCATCTTGAAACCACAAAGTACTGACAGCCTAAGAGTAGGATGTTATATGCTTGCTTGCTTGCTTGCTTGCTTGCTTGCTTGCTTAAGCTAAAATGATTTGTGGAATTTTAGTAATAAAGATATGATGTTAGTGATAATAAAATCTTTCTACCTGTGCTTAACCTGTAACCCTGTGCATAATAGAAAAGTAAGTATCCCTGGAACAAAATGATATGATTTTCATATTTTGAAATTATAAATGTTTCTGAAATCTGTATAAATAAAAGAAGATATTTTCTGATTGCTAGTCAGTCAGAGTTGCAAAGCAAAAAAAAAGAAATAAAACCTAGGGCCGGCCACAGAACTCAAGGAAATGAATAGCACTTGAGGGAATGATTAGGTAAACATTCTTTAAGTCATATCTAAACCTTGGACTTCAATGGTTTTAAAATTTTTCCTCATGTACTTAACAGATTTGTATGAAATGGTACTCTGCTCAGTATGGAATCAGGTTCTTAAAATGCTATTAAAAACACAAACACTAACCCTTTCAATGAACATGTATTACATCGCTACATGCTCAGTATGAGAAGAAGCAAAATGTACAACTTATAAATAGTGCACTGCTTACTGGTATTTGTTGTAGTAATTAAATAAAATGGCCTCTGGCTCAAGCTGACTATCTGTGCTGCAGCAGTTCTGCCTAGCCCAGCCGCCATGTCTCTCGGCCTGAGGCCACATGCGAGCTGCAGCTAGAACCGGCCCACCAGAAACACTAGCCCTGACACCCACTGGCTCTGCCAATCTTCCACACTCTCTCCACAAGGCGGGGCATTGCCCAGACCATTCCACCATCCATGCGGGCCCAGTAAGAGAATGAGACTCTAATGCTTATAGATTAATCAAAGGCTTTATATGTTTGATAATGATTAATAACAAGATGCCCATACAAAGAGAGTTGTATCTCAACTAGCGAACCTAATTATAAGTTTATAAGCTGTTCCCCATGAGTGCTCTCCATACCTGTGTGGTTCTCCATCCTCCTACATCTCTGCCCTCGACAGCTCCTCCTCTTCCTTTTTTCTCTTCATCTCCCAACTCCTCCTCTTTGTCTCCTTACTCCTCCCACCTTAGCTCCTCCTACAGGCATTAGGTTATCATCTGTTTTAAAGCTAACGCGTGAGGTTAGGAAAGGACAAATAAAACCATCCCAGCCCTGTGTGTATTTGTTTTTGTAATGAGTACTCTTATCAGCCATCTCATTATTTTAGTCCTTAAGAACGACTGTAGTGATTGGAATCGGAGTACCCCCCCCCCATAGGGTCATGTATTTGAATGTTTAGTCTCCAGTTGATGGTACTATTTGGGAAGGATTAAGAGGTATGGCCTTGTTAAGTGAAATGTATCACTGGGGACATTGAGTTTCAAAAGCCCAAGTCATTTCCAGTTAGCTCTCTCTCTGCTTCCTGTTTATGGATGGAGCTGCAAGCTCTCAGCTACTGTTCCAGATCCACAGTTGTCACCCTCTTGCCGTATGTGTTCCCTGTTATGATGCTCATGGACTCTAACCCTCTGGGAACTATGTTTTCTTCTATACATTGCCATGGCAATGGTGTCTCTTCATAGCAATAAAGAATTAGAAAACCACCTTTGCAAACCTTAAGATGAATAACATAATAAATACTCATTTAATCATCAAATTTAATAATAGTCACAAAATGCTCACTAGAAAGAATAAAATTGGGCCAAAGACATGGCTCAGTGCTTACATCAGGCCTGATAATTTGAAGTTCAATCCACCCATGCCCACATTGAAGAAGTAAAGAATTGACCCTTTATTCTGACCTCCTTATGTGTGTGATAGCATGTACATGCCCACACAAATGGTCACATACACACGATAACAAATAAATATAAAAAGAAAGAGAAAGCATTATATGGCCATACCTTAAGTAACCTCAATATTTCAAGCATTCATTTGATTTGGATTTCTTAAAGGAGATACAACATTCCCCACATCACTCAGTATTTGCTTTCAGAATGCTGTGTCCTCATGTTGGAACTTGGTTTGTCTGCATAAAGGCTCTTGGTGTAAATTCTTCTGAGCCACAAAATATGCAATCAAGCTATCACTGTCAGAATACAAATGAAATGGGCTTGGTTGCTGCTAAACCATAGCATCTTCAAGGGCCTTTAGAACTCTATTCTTGTGACCTAAGTTTTCTGAATGATTAATGTTAACTGATGCCAAAAACTGGCTAGAATATTGAGTATATTCTGTCCCTGAGGTAGTTGTTTCAGGAGCTGCCCATAAGTCTCTCACACAGCTGGTTATTCTGGAAGCTGACTCCTCACATCACATCATGCAGCTGTGGTCACATGACTGTGTTCTAGCCAAGTGAATACGAATAAAGAGATATGAGATAGTATAAATGGTTCTCAGTTCTCAATGGTTCAGCTTAACTGTTTGAGAGACACTGAGGTTACAACTCAGTGTCAAAGCTTAACATATCCAAGGACCCAAGTTACAGCCCAAGGACCAGAGAAGAAAAAAAGGAAAATATGTTGATTTTCATACTTCATTGTGGGGTCAAAACCACCCACATTAGATGGAAACTGTGCTTTGAATTTTGACCTTTTCCCTGGATTAGCAGTATTTGATAAGATGTTCTCTGGAAGTGCTGGGTGGCAGCAGAGCATGGATGCATGTGTTCACAGGAGTGCGGAACTGATACACCACAGAGCACTGCATGTCTTAGTCAGCAGGCATGTGTATTAAATGCATTTTTCAGATTAATGACATTTGCAGCTTCTGTCAGTCTTATCAGTAGGACCCTCAGCATAAGCCAAGGAGCAGCTACACTTTTTGAACTTGAGTTTAGATGAAGAGTCATTAGATAAACCTGTGACTTGGCATTTGAACAAGAGCAGCAGGTGCTGCTGTTGTGGACTACCATGACCTCTCCCAGGCAAATGTCACTTTACTCATGCTGAAAAGGGAAGGGAAGGGGAGGGGAGGGAAGGGGAGGGGAGGGAAGGGAAGGGAAGGGAAGAAAAAAGAAAAGGAAAGGGAAGGGAGGGGAAAGAAAAAGAAAAGGAAAGGAAAGGAAAGGAAAGGAAAGGAAAGGAAAGGA
>NW_021620852.1:1995083-2004585 GCF_004785775.1 Grammomys surdaster
AGGAAAGGAAAGGAAAGGAAAGGAAAGGAAAGGAAAGGAAAGGAAAGACAAGTCAAGTCAAGTCAAGTCAAGTCCAGAATGGTGGTGCATGTCTGTAATCCTGAATCCAGGAGACAGAGAATAAGGACTGTAAACTCAATGCCAGTTTGAAACCCCATCTGTAAAACAATAATGTCCTTTTTTATATTACAAACAAAAGGCAATTTCCCTTGATACAGCTCTGCTAAAAGAGTGTATCAATTTAATGACTGCTAACAACATTCTGCTATACTCCTAGATCGGTGCCTTACTCAACCATCATCAGAGAAGCTTCCTCCTGCAGTAGATGGGAACAGACACAGAGACCAACATCTGGACAGTGTACAGGGAATGAGAGACCTCAGAATACTCGTTCATAAATGGGATGGCTTCATAAAATCCTTTCCTCAGAAATCAGGGAGCTTTGCAGAAGAAGAGAGAGATTGCAAAAGCCACTGGAGATGGAAGATGCCAAGGAAACAAGACCTCTGGACACAACAAGGTTTAAACACATATGAACTCACAGAGATGGCATCAGCATGCACAAGGTTTGTACAATTCTAAGTCAGATGGCATCCCAGCACTGAAAGACGGACAGAAGTATCCACAAGGGAAAAACTGGTTTTCTTCAATAGATTCTCACTGGGTATACAAACCACACTTCAGGGCGGACACTATGCCTAGCAGTAGATTGCCAATATAAAATAAAGTCAATGGTATTCTGAAGGGTTTTGTCTCATAATGCTTTGCCTGAACATAATTGTTTTATTTTTGTTTTACATTTATGGATCTTTTACTTGTATGTTATAGTTTCTGATTTTTGTGAGATTTCTGTTCAATTGCATATATATGTCTTCATGTCTGTATGGTTCTTCTATTTTTTTTTCCCCTTTGGCTCCTTTTTTGTCCCTTTTTTTGTAGTATCCTGGTTGGTTGGTTGGTTGGTTGGTTGGTTGGTTGGTTGGTTGGTTGGTTGGTTTTTGCTTTGTTGTTTTGGTTTGGTTTTAGTTGTCTGCTTTCCAATGAGGAAGAAAGAAAAAGGCTATGGATTTGTGTGGGTGGAGAGGTAGGCAGGACCTGGAAAGAGCTGTAAGGAGGTGATCTCAGTATATTTTGTGGAAAAAAATCTATTTTCAATAAAGGTTAAAAATTATATAAAATTATATTAAAAATAGAAACACAAATATATTCCCTACTCCCACTACTTTTCGTTGTGGAAGTTATGAACATTTATAGATGCAGAGGCCTGGGTTGGTATGTCAAAGGTGGTGGGATTCCTGTTCATGAAGGATTTTTTGGATGTGTATAAGCATGTAGACAAAGATGAAGAAATGAACTATGAATTTAGGTATGCTATGCTTAAGAATGCACTGCCAAAGACAGAGAAGGAATGCTAACACAACAGAAAACACCAGCACATGCTTGGGTGTCAGGAGAGCTCTGCGGGCCAGCACAGTGGTGTGAATGACTTTCTGCTGTGAGCTGGAGGATCCCTATCGCCCTTAGTACAAACTTCAGCAAACCGTATACATGAAAATGTTACTACCTTAAAGTGCGCTCTCATGCTTAACTTTAAAAATAGCAAGATACTTCACAACCTTGCTGGGGGAAAGGCTTCGGATGTATGTCTCCTTTAGTCCTACTTATTCATTTGCCATCCAGTCGGTTTTGTTTGAAACCTCACAGCTCGGCAGCTGCACTCTTCACCTTCATCTTTACACACATACACATGCACACACACACACACACAACCTGGCACCGTCTGTAGACATCTTACACAGGCGTTACTCAAGTCTCCTCGGTTTCAACCCATCAATCTATCATTACTTCTTAGAAAAGCAGGTAGTCCTGTAGTGAGATTTTTATCTCAGTGTATGACTTTTATTCCTGATCTCTTTGAATCTGCTTAGACCTGTAACCTTGCAGGTATGCGCATTCAGGTAGCTGCTCCTCATTAACTTGAGAACCAGGATCAGTTTCTTCTATAGAGCATTCACTCATGCTGGACGAAAAGGAGTTTCCACATGTCTTCCTTGCCCTACCACAGAGCTGAGAACTCTACCAAACCATTATGTCATCTTTTCCCCATTTCTGTGGTAGATATTATCACCCTTTGACAGATGCAATACTTGATGAAAAATAAAGCAGTTGCAACATACCTAACAGCACAGTTAACATCTTTAGTAAAACTGAAGTCAGAATAAATCCTTGCAAATCCAATGTACTTGCATGCGTTCATGTATATATGAATAATGACATACATATGTGTATATATATAGAGAGAGGGAGAGAACTATGTAACTCTATAGTGGCAATCATGATGTAAAGATTTAAAACAACCCACAACACCAAAATCTGCTTTGACAATGCATGGGAAGTTGAAAGCAAATTTGAACTGTATTGTCACTGTACAATAGGCACTCCCATTGACAACCATACGTATTATTCTCTCGTTACCATAACCAGTATCTGACAAGAAGAAACTTGATGGAAGAGGGGTTTATGTTGGATTGCAGCTTCAGGGAATATAGGTTACCATAGCAGGGAGGAACAGCTCTGGCAGTCAGGAGGCAGAATGGTAACAGGAAGCTGTGCTCAACTATAAACTTGAACTAAGACCCACTTCTAGAGATCTGTTTCCTCCAGTGAGTGCACCTTCTAAATGTTTCAAAACTTCCCCAAACAGTGTGATCTGCCTGGCTACCCAGGCCCTCTTTTGAAATCTGAATAGTGCCTCCATAAACTTGCCTTCAACATGCCTGCAAAACTAACATCATGTGGTCAATGTCATGCCTTTCCACATGCTTGAGCAATATTCAGGTCCCCTTGAACCTCAGTTGCATAACCTCTGAGTGGATGAACATGAAGAAATACTTTTCTAGGTGGACTTGTGTGAATATGACACCCCAGTTATCTTCCAAGCATTTTGAGTGATTTGGGGTGTGCTAAAATCTTTACCTTCTGGAGTCCAGGGTGAGTAGAGTTCTAATCAATTCCCAAAGGCTCTCTAAGGGTTTTTCTATTGTCTTCCTCCAAAAGACTTGCCTTCTCTTTAATGGCACTAGTCTGTTTTAAAAGATTACCCCTTTGTCCATAATTTCTTTTCTGGACAAAGTGCAAGGTTTTCAGCTGTCTTGAAATCCTATCCACCATATAAGCTAGTCCATTACCTTTAAACCTCACCTCCCTCCATAGTGTTGAGAAAAATGTGGCCAAGTTCTTTGCCAAATGTAATAGTAAGGGCCTCTGGTGACTTACTTATTCTTGGGGAAACCTTGTCTTTGCACTCCTGGAAGTTTTCTGGATTTCTGAGCTACCAACAGAACCACCCACTACTCTGTGCCTACTGCATTCCAGGCCTTCTCTAGCCCACATGCTCAAACATTTCCAAACCCCTACACTTCACTGTCAAAGGTTTTTAACAACATCTGGGAAAGAAACAGTAATTATCTTCATTCTCTAATAATCATTTTTCTGTTTAGTCAGACTTTTCATCACCAAGACTAAATAGCTCACAAAACAACTTCAAAGGAGGAAAGATGGGTTTGGCTCACATTGTGCAGGCTTCAGCTCACAATCAACAGCACTGTTTCGGAGCAGGGCCAATGCAGGGCAGAATGATGGCCAAGGACAGAGAGAGAAGATACTGGTATGAGCTGGTTTGATCTCTTTTCCTTGTATTTTATCTGAACTTCCCACATTTAGGAACCAAGGCCATATTCAAGGAGTCTTACTTAAAGAACATCTAGAAACTTTCTCATAGATTTAACCTGAGGTGTTACCTTTACTATACCCCGAGGTACTCCTCAATATGACCAAGATTAAAAGCCATCACTCAATCACTCAACATTTTAGAAAATGTAGTTCCTTTTTCATACTATTCTTTTGTTTAAAGAGAGAAAAATGAAAGAAATGTTGAATTTCCAAGTTGCATAATCTGTATAGGAAATGAAACCTCCTGTCTGGGAAGCTATTTATTGGGTCAGATTAGAGAAGTGATTTAGCTGGTGCTCCTGAATAGAATTTCTGCATAACTCAATTATTTGTTATAGTTATTTCTTGAACTGTATCCCCTCCTGCATTCTCTACCTTCAGCTTCCTATGCTCTTAGCTGAATGGGATTTGAGGGTTTTGCTGCTGGTTGTTTTTTGTTTTTGTTTTCTTTTTTTTTGTTTTTTTTTTGTTTTTTTTTTTTTTTATTTTTTTTTATTTTTAGATCTTATGTTTTATTGGTTTAGCTTCATATATGTACACAAGGCCTTTGATCAAAACCACCCCAATATTTTAACACAACCATCATTTGTTCATAACACATGATCAGAAAAATTATTTTTCTCCAAATTCATACACATTTTAATAATTACTGACTGAACTATATCCTTTTTTTCTTTTTTTTCTTTTTTTTTTTATTGGATGTTTTATTTACATTTCCTATGTTGTCCCCTTACCCCATCCCCCACCCACCCAGGAAATCCCAATCCCCTCACCCCTCCTCCTTCTTCTCTGTGGATGTAACCTCTATCTACCCCCCCCCACTCCAACCTCCCCACCCTCAAAATTCCCACCCCCTGGGGCATCCAGCCTTCATGCAGTCAAGGTTCCCTTCTTCCACCTATGCCCAGCAGGGCCCTCCACTCTTACATATTCAACTGAAGCGCTGGATCCCTCCCTAAGTGCTCCCAGGCTGGTGGTTTAGACCCTGGGAGCTGTGGTTGGTTGGTATTGTTGCTCTCCTCATGGTGCAGCAAATCCTTTCAGCTCTCCTTCAGTCTTCACTCTAACTCCTCTATTGAGAACCCCATGATCAGTTCAATGGCTAGTTGTGAGCATCTGCCTCTGAGTATGTCAGACTCTTGAAGACCTCTGAGGAGATATCCATATCTCGTTACATGTTTATTGGTTTAGTGACAACCTCTGGAGAATTAGTAACCTACAGATAGCATAATTAATGAATAAACATGGCATTTTCTCTCAAAGTAATTTGTAGCTTCCAGTAACTCTTCATTATGATTGAGACTTTGTTAAACATTCCCAGTGATTGCTTAAAATTTGTCTAGTGTTTGACATTCTTACAAAAATAATAAAGGATATGATAGATATCTCAGCAGTTAAGAGAATATGCAACTCTTGCCATAAACCTCAGGAGAATGCCCACCACCTAACTTGTGTACTAACAACTACCTGTATTCCCTCTTCCAGGAGACCTTAAGAAGTCTTCTGAACTCCATAATTAACTAACTTTGTCATTCACTCACCCATGAATGCAAATTTAATACACATTTATTTATATAAAAGAAGAAAATGAAACACAGAGAGACAATACTTTCTAGGTACAGATGTAAGAAACTTCCAGGTTTCCATGAGATCATGGAAACTTGTGATGGTGGCACAAGACTATTCGTGGCCTCTCTGCTGCTCCACCAATGAGGATACTTTTCATGAATATCACATCTCCATACCTAAAGTGTGTGTTTTTGCTGTTGACATGGATGCATGTTGATTCATCAACTGATTTTGTTAAAAAACTCATAAAATTTCTCATTGAGCCTGTTTGCTTTTGTGTCAATACCATCTTGATTTTATTACTATAACTCTGTAGTACAATTTCAGGTTCATCATGGTTATATATCTGAGCATTTTTTTATTATTCAGGATTACTTTAGTTATCATGGCATTTGTCTTTCTCATATATCAAGCTGAAAATTCTTCATTGTATAGGAATGTTAGTAAGGATGGTGCTGAATAGGAGAACCTTGTTTCACTCTATTAATCCTGCTGATTTGTGAGCATTGGGAATCTTTTCCTTTTTTTCATTTTCTTCATTTTATTTCTTCAATATCTTAATTTTTGACTTTTAAGTCTTTTGCTTCCTTGTTCAGAGTTATCCTTAGATATTTTTGTTGTTAAAATCATGAAATGTATTGTTTCTCTAATTTCTCTCAGTACAGTTTTCATTTGTATATAGAAATGCTGTTGATTTTTGTGTGTTAATTTGGTATGTTGATACTTTCCTTAAAGAGATATCAGCTGTTGATATCTCTTTACCTAGTAGAGATTTAAGAGTTTTATGGATACATTCTTACCTTCTGCAGTTAAGGATATTTTGAAATATTCTTTTCCTACTTGTATTGCCTTGATCTCCTTCAACTGACTCATTAATGTAGCGTACACTCAAATATTATATTGAATAAATATAGAGATCATGGATATCCTTTTCTTGTTCCTGATTTGAGTAAAAATGCTTTAACTCTTTCCAATCTGGTTTATTTGGGCTGTGGGTGTGCTCTAAATAAACTCTTTTTATATTGAGTAATGTTTCTTCTATTTCTTTTTTTTTTTTTATTATTTTCATATTTATTAAATTTATATATTAACCTCAACCCATATTTGCTTAAATTACAGTAATAAACTACATGTATGTAATAGCTACAATGGTCTGAATATTTGTACTTGTCATAATTTAATATATTATTATCCCAACTCAAGTTGTTTATTTTTTTTTTTTTTTTTATTGGATGTTTCCTCAGAGGTCTTCAAGAGTCTGACATATTCAGAGGCAGATGCTCACAACTAGCCATTGAAGTGATCATGGGGTTCTCAATGGAGGAGTTAGAGTGAAGACTGAAGGAGCTGAAAGGATTTGTGGCCCCATGAGGAGAGCAACAATACCAACCAACCACAGCTCCCAGGGTCTAAACCACCAGCCTGGGAGCACTTATGGAGGGATCCAGGGCCTTAGCTGAATATATAAGAGTGGAGGGCCCTGCTGGGCACAGATGGAAGATGAGATCCTTGACCTCATGAAGGCTGGACGCCCCAGGGGGTGGGAGTTTTGAGGGTGGGGAGGTGGGAGTGGGGGGGTAGATAGAGGTTACATCCACAAAGAAGAAGGAGGAGGTGTGAGGGGATTGGGGGTTCCTGGGTGGGTGGGGGATGGGGTAAGGGGACAACATATGAAATGTTTTTGTTTTCTAACACTACCCTTAATGGTGCTAGTGATTGGGGATAATGTAAGCTTTCTTGTTTCAAGTGTTTCCTCTCTTGCTATTATTTTGCTTAGCTCTGTCCTAGGTCTAAGAAATACCTCCCAACCACACAGAGAAATCTTCCTTGCTGGCACAATTTGAGATTTAAACTATTTGACTTTCTTAATGATGTATTCTATAAACACCTTTATCAGAGACTCATTTAGGAAAAAGACAATGCATTCTGAGATTCCTTTGTGGTGAGCAGCATTTCCATCTGTCTTTAGATGAGTAATTCCCCTGTCAAAGATCCAGTCTCCCACATAATTATATACAGAGAATTATTATTTTCTCCAACAATACATTGGAATCATACCAAATAAATCATGTGCTGTGACATTAAACATGGCTGAAATAGATAAACTTGGGGCTTTTGATGGCATGCTCTGTGAATCAAAAGTACCTATGACTTACATGTTTACCCATCACTTACCCAGGAGCCTGACAGAGGTTTAATAATTAGAAATTATTACCCTAACATTACAAAGTGTAGATACTCACCTACTTCCACAGAGGTGCTTTTTCTCTTTGATAAAAAGGGCCATTGATTTGAAGAGGCTGTCACTACTCTCTAGTACTATCCCTCGCAATCTAGGTTTCTCCTGATGTGAAACTTTCAAAACCAATCTTGCTAATGCAGGAAATGTCCCTGCTCTGGTTCTGTACATAGCATTGAAGAATAAGATGAGGGGAAATGCACAATGCCTCAGAAAAGATGGGAACCTGATTTAAAAATGAGTTTTAGACACTATTTTCAGGATGACAAACATTTATGTTGTGTTTGTGTATGCAATAAGTAGCAATAAAAATGATTTATAACAGCTATACCATTGCCATAATTTTGTACATATATCTTACATGTAGGCATATAAAGATCAAAGTTTCTCTTTTGAGTATTATTAATTATTAATAGTTTTTGTTCTTTGCTTTTCTATATTTTCAAGTCTTCTACAACAGATATAACAAAGCTGTTAAAATGAATGCAAACCAAATGTTTTAAATATAAGTATAATAAAAAACACTCTTCCCCTCCACTCTTATTATCTTTAAAGTGTGTTCACTATTTGTATCTCTAACCCCTAGTATAATTTCAGATAAAGAATGCTGAAAGCTTATTATATTTAAAATGATTTGAACTAGCCTTGTGTAGGTACTCATGCTTACATACTCTGGAGGCTGCTGGTACAAAAGAGTTGCTATGAATTTGAGGCCAGCATGGGCTATGAAAGTGAATAGTAGGCCTGAGAGATACATTGTAAGATTCTGTCTCAAAAAGTTACTTTTATTAATATATTTCATCTTATAATATAAACATTACTTAAAATTACACTACTAGCTAATGATACAGTTCAAAATAGAGCCATAACATGTATAAAGAGTAAATTCAGGGCTTCATGATATTGAGATGGACTAGCCTTGGCAAAATACTTAAGTTTGTTGTTTTGTATTCCTCATATGTTTACATATGAATAAATAGGACCCACTTTACAGTTAGTTGATGATTAGTGAGTTATTATGTTCAAACATTCAGAACAGCAATCCAATGTGCATGTTAAATTCTATACCAATACATTAATGACTGAGGTGGCTTTGTCCATATTACTGTGAACCTCTTCCTTTCCATGTTTCACTGTTTTTTAGGGAATGAATACAAGTCCTTTGTTTGTATCAGTCTCAGCTTCTGAACCTGGTGCCTAGACTCATGTACAGAAGTAGAGATCATTGTGCTAGCAAACCAAGCCAGGCCAGCAAGACACGCAACACCCACTGGTAGATATGGAATCTATAAGAGTTGATCTCACAGAAGTTGAGAGTGGAACAGAGGCTACCAGAGTCCTATAGGGTGGAGGAAGGGGAGAGGTTGAAGAAGGGGCACTAAGCTACAGTTAGAGAACAGTAAAAATACCTGCCAGACATTTCTTCTTTTCAGTTGGGTGCCTATAAACACCAATAATGCACTAACATTTCAGAAGGCTATAAGAAGGAATTCTGACAGCTTTACCATAAGAAAGAATAAATACTTGAGTACATGTTTAACTTGTTTTAAACATTACAATTTATATGCATATATTAGAATATCACATTGTACAATTAGTATGTATATATTATTTTGGTTTTATGCAGCATTTTAAGCAAATTTAACTTAAAATGTTTGAGGGGTTGTAGAGATGGCTCAGCACTTAAGAGAATTAACAGTGATTGTGGCCAAAAAGTCAGGTAGGCTGCCTGCAGATCTTGTCTGCTTTCTCCTCCCTCTCCCTCTCCCTCTTCCCTCTTCCCTCTTCCCTCTTCCCTCTCCCCTCTCCCCACGCTCAGCTAAAGTGGCGGGTATACATTTCGTTTTTCATTTGGTTGCGTATTTATTCTTTTTTTTGGTTAAGCTTTCAGAATTCCTTCTTATAGCCTTCTGAAATGTTAGTTTTTTTTTTTTTTTTTTTTTTTTTTTTTTTTTTTTTTTT
>NW_021620852.1:2004985-2040715 GCF_004785775.1 Grammomys surdaster
CCCCTCTCTGTTTCCTCAAACCCAATCTCTTAGTCTCAATCCTAGCACAGTCACAGCACACCAGATGCAGCCTCCCTTTCCCATGCCCTCATCCCCTGTGCATCACACAGACCACCATCCCCTCCTAACTTCCCTCCCCCTACTCACCACCACATCCCAGCTTCCAACACTAGCAGGCATTCCCTGTGAACACACCAGCTGAGCAAGCTAGTAAAACAGGTACCACACAGCCATCACAGTCTCTGAAAGTCCACAGAGAAAACAGAAACCAAAGAACAAAACACCAAAACAACAAAGTCAAACCCAGAAATTAGCACCTAGACAAATAATCATTCTGAATCCAGATGCCTAGACACCAGCATAAGAACACAATCAGTAATGGACATGGCAAAGTGTCTCCACTAGATCCCAGCTATCTTATCATAGCAAGCTCTGAATATTCTGATGGCCTGGACAGATATCCTGTAAAGTCTAAGAGACCATAGATGTCAGCCCAGATTACTATGCCCATCAAAACTTTTAATCATCATAGATAGTGTAAATAAAATATTTCATGATAAACTCAAATTTAAGTACTATCTACCAAAACTCAAACCTAAGGAGGTTAACTATACCTATGCAAACACAGGAAATAAGTAATCTCACACCAGAAAAAGCAAATTAAGTGAAACCACACACACACACACACACACTACCACCACCACCACCACCAACAACAACAACAACAACAACACAGCTAGACATTATGCTGAGACAGAGTCTAAAATGGAGTTCTCCCTAAAATCTCTACCCCAGAGCTCAGAGAATCCTTTGGAAGATTCAGAGGGGATGGAGGACACCAGGAAAATATGACCTTCTGAATCAACCAAGCAAGACACATATACACTCACAGAGACTTGAGCAGCAAGCACAGGATCTACATGGGTCTAAACCAGGTCCTCTGTGGACAGATATTTTTATGGGACTCCTGACTGTGTGAATAAGTGGGTCTCTGACTCACATGTCTGCTCTTGGGATTCTTTTCTTCCTGTTGGGTTACTGTGTCCAATTTTAATATGATAGATTTGCTTTACCTTATATTTTCTATTGTTATGTTTGATTGTTATCGCTTAGAAGCCCAGCTCTTTTCTAATAAGAGGCAAAAAGGGAATGAATCTGGTGGGAGGGGTGGCGGGGAAACTGGGAGAAATAGAGGCAGGGGACACTGTAATCAGGATATGCTATATGAGAAAAGAATCTATTTTCCAAACAAAAATAAAATAATGATTATTCTCAATTACTTTTATTATAACATGTTTACCTTACTCTCATGATGTTGTTTTAGAATAAATTTTAACCAAAATGATAAAAAAAAACAAGAAATAAGAATAACAGAAATCAATAACCAAAGCTCTACATCTGATACATTCTCTTTTAACAGCTGGCTTGAATATCTGTCAACAACCTCCACACTAACCAACATTAGAGCGGGTTCAATCCTTCAACAGGCTGATTTCTGTTCTCCTCCATGTGCATATACAAGCTTACAATGCTGTGTCCTGTTGGGAAGTGGCAGTAAGCTTCACAGCCTAATGTGTGGATTTTAAATTGTCATTACATTGAATGTTAAGGAATTCTGATAGAAAGTGGAAAAATACAACTATTTTTCTGGATACATGTTCTCTCACTCACTTTAGTGATAACTTGAGGACAAGACATAGGATTTTAGGTCTCCCTCCTCATACAAGCAGTTGTCTGCCTTTTGTTATAATTCAGTGATCATCACGTTTGACTTTAGAAAAATGGGGTGGATGATAGCTCATATTGTAGGTGAAAGTCATCATTTGACATTCTCATCCACAGCTGTGCTGGATACATGCCAACAGTGTGTTGGTCTAAAGTGTCCCCAACATTTCCTTTCTCCTTATTTTCTCCATGCCTCATCCCTATACTAGCAGCTAGACAATAACAGCTAACACACTGAGCATGCACTGGCATTGTTGTTGTATTGTATATTTAATCATTACAATAAGCTATGAGGTAAACACTATTACTGTGACAGAATAACAGACTTTGAAAACACCAAGTTCTTAATAGGTGACCCAAGGATATGTTGTATTATATGGCAAGAAGACGTCAAAACTTTGGGAGGAACTGGAAATGTGTGTTTGTGTGTGTTTGTGTGTGTGTGCGTGTGTCACAGGGATTATTCACATTTTTTTTGAGCAAGGATCTCTCACTGGCCTGTAACTCAACAAGTAGACCAGGCTGACTGACCAACAAGCCTCCACCTCTTCAGTAATGGGATTCAGGACCACATCACTACACTTTTGTGAATGTGTGTTCTTCCTCAGATGAAACTCAGGTTCTTATGCTTTCAAGACCAACTGAGCTATATCCCAGGCCCCTAAACAGCTTTTAAACATAAAGATTTTTGTGGAATATCTTTTAGATCAACATAACTATAAGAATGCCTCAAATGTGGAGATATGGAGGAATGACGGTCAAAGAGAACTGAAGATGCTATTCTGCACATAAAAATGGAGGGAGAGATCCAAGCCAAGGATACCGGCAACTTCTAGGAACTAGAGAAACATGAGTCAGGCTCTAATAAGGTACTGCAGTTGCTTACTTGTATTTCAACCAAAGAAGTGCTGAGGTGATCTCTGGGGCTTTTTCTTCAAGGATACTGATCTCATTCATGAGATCTTTAGCATCATGAACTAATTCTCTCCCTAAGGCCTCATCCCATTAACTGCCAAGGTTTTAACATGAATTTGGAGAGATGTGCAAACAATCCACAACAGAAAAGAAAAATGCAGTTCTCAAGAAGTATATGCCAGAAGGCAACAGGGAGGGATGTATCAAAGGAAAGAGGTCACATTTGAACAGCACATTCTTATGCATGGAAGCAAAGATAACAGTGCACCCTACAGATAGATATGATCAGTATGTAAATTTTCAAGAGTTAAGTGAAAATATTAAGTCAATTAACTACATATGTTTATGTTATAATATAATAAAGTAATAAAAGCTGCAAGAGTTTTATGTAAGTTGGAAGTAAAGGGAAGCAGAGACAGCTGTTACCACCTGACAAAGCTTTGACAATGATGGATTATAAATGCCTAAAGCAGAATCCTCCATCATAGTGGGGGCTGGTAAGATGGTTCCATGGGTAAGGTTCCTGCTTACCAAGTCTAAGGACCTGAGGTCAATCCCTGACATTAACATGGAGAAGGAGACAACTGACTCCCACAAGTTGCTCTCTGACCTCTTCATGCTTCATGCCATGGAATGCACATGTCTCCTGCCCCAAAACACATAAACTTTCTTAAAAGCTCACAGGAATGAAGAAAGAAGGAGAAAGGACAGAAATTAGAATTAGCCAATTCTATAGTCCACCCTCAGTAGCTAGCAATAAAAATAAAAAGGGTGGATACAGAATGTGGTTGTTGTTTTTTTAAATCACACCAGGAGAAATTTTTTTCTCAACAGCAGAGTCCATACTCTCCTGAGGGCACTAGGCACCCTCAGCGTTGGACGCAATATAAAAAGAAAATAAATTTAAGAAAGTTACAACCTGTGGAAATGAGTTGAAACAGCACTCAATGTATCCTCTAACCATAGCAATATAAGCTGGAAATAAACAACAAAGAGTGGTCTATGCTTAGAGTTAAATTTATAATTTTAACTGCATGGTGTTGAAAGGAGAAAAGATCAAAAATCAATAATCTCTGTCTCTACCTTCAGAAGCTAGGGAAATAAGAACAGCAAATCCAATACTGCAAAAAGAGCACAGGAATAATAAACCTGGGGTGGAAATTAAACAGAAAAAAAAATTAGAGAAAATCAATGAAGCCAAATGTTGATTCTTTGGAAAAACCAACAGTGTCGTTGGAAGAAAAGTGGAAAAGGCTGGAGGAGAGCAGAAAAAGTTACTTCAACCCTTACATGCTAACCCTGGGGTCATCACTGTGGCAGCAAGGTCGAAGGGCAGCGGACTGCCCGTCGAACGTAGGGAAGCCCTTCTGGAGGCTCACAAGGACTCCCACTTTATTTGGTACTGCAGGTGATACTGGCTATCCTTTCCCAATCCAGAATGAGTACAGCACAGCAGTCAAACTAGTGAATGTGGTTCTAGAACATCTACATGCTCTGTGTACCTCAAGAGAGGTTTGAAACCAACAGAGAAGCAATGCATTAGATGACCTCTGTAGCTCGGATTTGGACGAGCCCTCAAATGCTACTGTACTAAAAGCTTTGTGTCTAGTTTGATGCTATTAGGGCTGAAGGCGGGTGGAGACTTTGAGAGGAGGCTACATGCCGGAGCCCATCAGAAGCCTAGCCTTTGCCTATGTGGGAGCTAGGATTTCTTTTTTTCTTCTGTCCTCAGCCGTGAGATTAATGTTCCTGGTCAAACTGCTCCCTCTGTGGTATTCCGCGTTGTCACAGACCCAAGGCAGGCTGAGGGGCAATGGGTTGGAATCTCTATATAATACTGAACCAAAAGGAAGCTTTTATCCTACAGGTCTCTAAACATTCTGTTATCCCCTCGTCTGATATATAGTTGGTCATAATTTCCCCGTGCTAATGGCTGTCTGTTCACTGTGCAGGGTTTCCTTCATTCTGCCCAGGCTTTACAATTTGGTGTAAATCCTTTTGTATCATTTTAGGATTGTTTCTTACTACCGGAGGCCTTTTATAAAAAGATCTTGTCTGTTCTTATATCTTGGAGATTCTTTAAAATCTATCTTTTCATCTAGTCATTTCAAAATTCCAGTTCTTATCCTAAGGCTGTGCTTGGTTTGAAATTGATATGCAGGGTGAGAGAGATATTCAGGGTATAATCTCCTCCCTCACTATGTAGAAGTATATTTTCCTAGCACCGTTTGTTATACAGGTTGTCTTTTTTCTTTTTACTGTACAATTTTGACACTTTCCCCCTGTCTGTAGCTGTGTAGGTTCACCCCTGGATAAATCTATTCCAATGGATTCTTTTGTGCCAGTCCTATGCTGTGTAGTAGAATTTGGTCTCAGGGATCATGATTTCTCCAGCATCACTGTTTCTGCTAGGATTGCTTTGGCTGCTTGGGTTATTTTTGTCATTCTATATGAACTTTGGGATTGTTGTTTCTAGTTTTGTGAAAAATGTCATTGGAACTTGATGGGTTTTACACTAAATCTGTAGATAGCTTCAGCTCTGTCATCCATTTTTACAACAAATCTATTCAGCTTTTCTTTTTTTTTTTTTTATTGGATGATTTATTTACATTTCCTATGTTGTCCCCTTACCCCATCCCCCACTACCCCCTCGGAACCCCCAATACCCTCGCCCCTCCTCCTTCTTCTCTGTGGATGTAACCTCTATCTACCCCCCCCACTCCCACCTCCCCACCCTCAAAACTCCCACCCCCTGGGGCATCCAGCCTTCATGAGGTCAAGGTTCTCTTCTTCCACCTATGCCCAGCAGGGCCCTCCACTTTTACATATTCAGCTGAAGCCCTGGATCCCCCCCTAAGTGCTCCCAGGCTGGTGGTTTAGACCCTGGGAGCTGTGGTTGGTTGGTATTGTTGCTCTCCTCATGGTGCCGTAAATCCTTTCAGCTCCTTCAGTCTTCACTCTAACTCCTCTATTGAGAACCCCATGATCAGTTCAATGGCTAGTTGTGAGCATCGAGCAAATATGGAGACAAAGTGAGGGACAGAAACTGAAGGAGGGGCAGTCTCAAGACCACTCCACCTGAGTATCTATCCCATGTGCAATCACCAAAGGTAGATGCTGATGTGGAAGACAGGAAGTGCATGCTGATAAGAGCCTGATATGGATATCTCCTCAGCTTTTCATAAATGAAACATGGACATCTGTGGCAAATAGTTAGAACTGGAGATCATTATACTAAATAGAATGAGCCAGACACAGAATTAGTTTCTGTCTACAGGCATGTTTCCTTTCATGTGCACATGTCAAAGTGCATGTAAATGCATTGCGTGTATATATGTTGGTCTTGAAACCAGAAATGGGATGATAAGAGGGAAAGAAACAATCTTAATGAAAGAGGTGGAGGAAAGAGAGGGTAAGAGACTCCTGTGAGCTGGAGACAGCATAGAGGTGTGTTTGTCGGAGAGGGAAGACAGTTAGTGGGTGAGCAAGAGTGTCAAGGAAGTGCAGTGGGGAAGGCCATGCATTAGAACAACGCATAATGACATATGTGTATAAAATGGGACAACAAAATATGCTCCTTTGTTTGCTAACTTAAGTGCAGTTTTAAAAACTTCATGAAATAAAAATAAGTCTAGATAGCATTATTAGTAAAGAAACTTTTTTCTTTTAAGTTGATTTATCTCAGATTCTTGTTACAGTGGGGAAAGCTAAGAGTAAAGGATCTTCCACGGTTTGATGGTGAAGCTTAGATATTTGTTTTTCTGTGAAAAGGACAAGGTTCATACACTGTCATTGTTGGGGTGCAAAGGCCCCAACTATATTATGAGGGACAAAATTTTGCTTGATTTCCAGGGACGGCAGAGATGTGTTAGAATCCTGAGCATTTGAAAAACAGATCTAAGCTTGGAATCCTGGCTCCTGGTTGTGGGATTTTGACAAAGCAAAGGTGACCCTGCTGAGTCTAATTCTCTGTAGAAGAAGGCTGGATACTATTTTCACCTAATTCTACCAAAGAGGGGTGTCATTTGGGTCACACATGGCATGGGATCTGTGAACGTTTCTGAAATATTGCTATATCTCTATAGATTAGCTGTCCATTTAGAAATACAGGATCATCATGTCATTTTTCCTTGTTGACTTATTAATTTATTATTAATTTTGTCATCATGTCATTTTCCTTCAGCTTATTAATTCTGAAAGTCTGTAATATTATTACAGAAATTTCCTGTTTTGCAACTTCATTGTTTAAAAAAAGAAAAAGAAAAACATTAAGCTGGGAAATTGCCTACTTTGCCAAGTTATAAAACATTTTTCCTAAGTTTCTGCTAGACCTAATATATGGCAGAATGGGGTATTCTTTTATAAAATTCATACTTTTTACTCTTTCTATAGCTATACTGACATGACAGACTTTGCCTCTTCCCTCTCATCATATTTCTTTAGTGATTCACACTAAAATATGAACACCTGGAGTGGCTTTAAGTGGTAGCTTTGAGGGGGCAGGTGGGAGAGGAGAGACACTGTCATTTGTTGGATTTCAAACTTTCACACGTACTCTGCCCAGATCACAAATATCCTCATGCCGTCATTCTGGGGTGGGGTTCAGATGTCTGTAATTTTAAGTGGAGTATTTAAAAACACTGAAGGATACCCATCTTTAGAACTGCTGACATCAAGGATAAAGCATTCCAAAATGTCAAGCATTAGCGATGTGGGAAGGGCGCCCTGGTCTGTGCGAGAACCCTGAGTCATGTCACAGAGATAGCTGCTCGCCATGACAAGCCCCTCTCTGCCACCTGATGGCTTTACAGTAACAGGAGGAGTTTTTAGTGTCCATTCTGTCCTGAGAGACAGAAGCATAGCAAATACTATTTGTTCTCATCCTCCTACAGCATGTCTGTGTCAGTAAAATTGCTAATATTGCTACACAGGCAGTTATTAATGACCTGTGGCTCAGGCAAGCCAGATTTCCATCCCTACGAAGCTAAGCTTTGGTTATTTCTTTCTCAGGGTTTGAATTTAACAGACAGGGAATTGCATTTCCTATGTATCTGTGTTCATGTAGATATTGGATTTATATTATTGTTTATGCAAATCTACATTTTGTTTCAAAAACAAACATAGTTAAACATTTTATTTAAATTGTGTATTATGAAATATGTATACTAGGTAATAATTTCTTTAAAAGTATTTTAGTTTCCTGTAGGGCTTGAAGATAAGAAAGTGGTATCACATGTAATGCTACCAAATAGGTTAGCAACCTAACATATCATATTTCATAGTGCCATAGTCTTTTGGCGATATAAAACTCATGCATGCTTATGAAGCCTGCACTCTCAGCAGCCAAGTCTCCTGACCACAAAGACAGAAGTTAATTCTTGGGGAATTGTTTGTTTGTTTTGTTATTTTCTTCCTACCATATATATCGCCTTCTAAATATTCTTCTGTCTCTCCTTCCCCACCCCCACCCCCAGGATCCTTTGGTGGCACTGGGATTACTTATATGCACCTTGGTGTCTAAGTAGTTTGTGAGAATTCAAACTCAGAGTCTCATATTTGCACAGCAAACACCTAGCAAGCCATCACCTCAATGGAAAAAAAAAAAAAAAAAAAGATGTACCATGGGCTAAACTTGTGATCCTCCATCTCTTCATCATATCCTACTGCCATGCACCACCACAGCTGACGACTTGAATTATTCTGGTAACCACAACAGTCCAAAGGGTAAAAAAGGATGTGCATTTCCATAGAAACATAATAATCAGTATTCTTTATAAAATGCACAAGTATAAACTGGCCTTTTAGCACCAAGAACTACTCTAGAGATTTTTCCATATCTGTTATTTTAGTACATAGATAAAATTAAAAAATGTAATTAAGTAGATGACCAACGACAAAACCACCCAAAATAACAACAGCCTTTCCACTTCGAAAGGAATTCAAAAGGACAGTATCACTCTCATTAAAGTCAAAGGAAGCAGCTGGAGGTACCATCCTGTCACTCCCTTATTTCTGCAGGATCAGCAAGATGGTGTCACTGTTGCTTTGATTTGGAAGTAGTGGGCATGCAGCAGGAAAATAGAACAGATTGTTCTGTTTTCTTACTCTAGACCTTCTGCTCTGTGCTGCGTGGTGCAAAGTCCCTCAGGAGGGCACAGTGCTCAGCACTTTTGCGGTGTTGTGGTGAAATGTGGAGTCGTTCCAATTCACATACGCCAAGAATTCGAAAGTATTATGTTTCCTTAAAGACCACACCCTCCCATTGCTCTTAAGTGTAGGAATCCAGAGAGAGCGATGAAGATCTTAGCACTGTAGCCCAGATGGCTATGATGGGCATCCTTTTGAAGTTTTATACACGGTCTCCATTTAGCCTTCTGTGTGGTATTTGGTAATGTCTTTTTAAAAACTTTATTTTAAACTCACAGAAAATACCTAAGAGGAGGGGCTTATACCCTGTCACTGGGAAGGCTGAGGAAAAAGGATGCCCAAGTTGCAAGCCAGTCTGGTTTCTATAGGGAGATCGTGCTACAAAATATACATGTATGCACATAGCTCATGGAAGAGCCAGGATATCACGTGGAAAAACATGTGAAGATTCCTAAGATTCTGTTTCTTCTTGCAGCCAAACCCTTGGTGACACTGCAAACTTGCTGTCACCCCAGGGGCTGATCCGTGCTCACAGGGTGGGTGCACACTCCCAAGAGAGCAGAGAAAGTGGATTGTCCATTCTTATATCTCTGGGATTTCATTTTTAACAAAAGGGAAAATTAGATTACTAAGAAAGAAAGAACCTGCTGACTTGCTTCCCCAAGCTCTAGTTTGTGTTTTTCTAGTGTAACTGAAATACATAATGAATGGTCTCCCATTGTTTCTAAAGCAATGCCATTTCACCAATGAACTACACCAGTGTTGAGAATCTAAGATTTCTAAACAAAGAGTTACATTCATCACTAACATTTTCTTCTAGCATCCAGTCAGAGTCTTAGATATTTAGATACTTAGATATAATCTACTAATACAGAAACTTTCCAGAATTGTCACAACAGCTTGTTTCCTGTGTTCAAAGTTTTCATTGTTGGTGTGCTATAAGTATAGCAAAACTGCTAAGAGAACAGGCGTCAGTTGCCCATGAAAATGTTACTGTGTGGGAGCACTCCAGAGTCAAGGGCAGGTGGATTGCTGTATCTTTAAGGCCAGCCTGGCCTGCATAAGGAGTTCCATGAGAGCCAGGACTACACAGTGAGACCCTGTGGCAACCCTGGGCCTTGAACCACCTACCAAGGAACATGTTTTCATATGTACATTAGTTTCAGCTAAAAAATGTTGATTAGGCCTTTATTATTCTTATTTACTTACACATTTATTCATGTAATCTATGTTTAATTGGTCAGGAATATTTCATATACACAGTATTGTACAATAAATGAATCACTTATGCTACTTAGTTAACTTGAAATAATTTTAACAAGCGATCCTCATAAAGCATTTCCTTCCATTTCTTGGTGTACTTGTCATTGAATGCTCATAGTTACTAGACAATTTCCAGACAGCCTTTTAAACTTAACCACAGATTGCTAAAAGTCAAAGGTCAAGCCATTGCCTTGCTTTCTAGAGGTCAGGTTCTGCATATGGAATTCTCCACACAATGTAACACTTGTGAACTCAACACACATTTTTGCTTCATAAACATCTCTCTCTGCAGTGAAAGCGTATGAACAATTTAACAATTCTTTATTAGTTTTTAACTGAACATAATAATTCAAGTGGAAGAAAATTTTCAACACAGAGCTGTACTTATGTAGATGAAATCTTTGTCTTAGGGTCAAATTCCTTACGTTCATGGGGTATGTAGCTTTTTCCACTAAAAGAATGCTTGTCTGCAATAAATCGTTTCCTGTTACTTGTGCAAGTGGAAACCAGTGTTATGCATGGTGAGAAATCAAAATATTAAAGTGTCTATTAGAAAAAAAAAGTTCTACCCTGATCTCTGAGGTGAAATATGCATTTTTATAGTGTATATAAAAATATACTCTATAAGAGAAGACAAGGTGGGTTTTTTTTCTAAAAAAAAAATACTATGTACATAGTATATAGTAAGCAGGTCAAACAATTTATAGTTATTGATAATATAAATAGATAATCACATAAAATTAACAAGGAGTTTTGAAGAGAACTTAACTGTGTAAAATACACAGACTACAACATATAAAGTAAAACGTTGATTGCTGTCAAATAGACACAAAGCCTACAGTAGTATTGTAAGGAAAACAGTTTCAAATCTTTATAAAACTAGGAATGTTGACAGAATTAAAACTGCAAAATGTTAACAGTGGGTATTTCTAAGTGATACTATCGTATTTTTCATTTCTCTTTATAATTTAGCCTGAAGTTGTTTATAATTTGTTAAGGTATAAGTAGTGACTTGTATCTCCATTTCAGCTGTGTTACAATGTCACACATGACTGGGTTGAATGATTTCTTCAAGAAAGCTTGAGTGTGCCAGGCCAATACTCATGGTCTTAGATTGTTAAATCACCCGAACACCATCTAAGTAAGGACAATGGGAATGACAGATCAGCAGCTGAGCCCCTCTGCCTCAGTGGGTTTTGATTAAAGGATCTGGAGATGGGTGATATGTCAAGGTTTTGAAGGTTAGGCACTCATGCATGGTCCAATCTTTCTTTTGTGACAATTAAGAAATATAAGTCATCAAATTCACAGTATTGTCAGCTTTCAATGAATCTTTTGATTCTGGGACATTAAGTTGCTATAGAGTGCACTTTGATTTAATTAAACATGGTAGTTAAATATAAAACATTTTTTAGAGCTAAAAGTAAATATGTCCCAGTCTTAGTTAGGACTACTGTTGCTGCCGTGAACACTAAATAAAGAAGCTTAAGGAGGAAAGGCTTTATTTGGCTTACACTCCACATTACTGTTTATCACTGAAAGAAGTCAGAATAGGAACTTAAACATGGCAGAAACCTGGAGGCAGAAGTTGATGCAGGGGCAATGAAGGAATGCTACTTACTGACTTGCTCCTCATGGCTGCTTTCCTATAGAACCCCAGACTGCCAGCCCAGGGACAGCTTCACCCACAATAGTCTGGACCCTCCCAGTTCAATCACCAACTAAGAAAATTTCCCACAGGCTTGTGTAGGGCCTGATCTTATGAAGGCATTTTCTTAACTGAGATTCCCACCTCTCAGATGACTTCAGCTTGTGTCAAGTTGGCATAAAACTATCTAGCACAGATAAGAAAGATAATAGTGAACATACTAATATATTTAATGTTCCTGGTTTTTAACATTCACAGGTCGTACTTCAGACATGTTTGTAATTTCTTTTCTCAAAAGGAAGAATATGAGCCTCTGTTATTCTTTAGAACAGAGCTTTCAACCAATCACATTAGAGACCTGAGACAATAATTTGTTTCCTGCAAGTATGTTATGCCAAACTAGACAGTAATCCAGTACAACTATCAATTCTGCATTGAAAAAGCAATATTCTCTCAACCAATGATGGGCGGCATCAAGGACAGCTTTGAAGCATGTCTACAAAGCATGTCACCTGAATGAGAGACAGAGGTCACATTTATTTACTTCTTATGTTTACATAATTTGGTCAGAAATGAAGATGTGGACATTATTTGCCCACATAAACTTTTCAGCTTCATGAGATGCCATTTGTTAACATGTTCTTAGAGCCTATACTATCAGTATCCTCTTCAGGGAATCTTTTCCTGGGCCAATGAGATCACAGTCCTACCCCACTTTCTCTCCCATCAGGTTTAGTGTATCTGACTTCATGTTAAGGTCTTTGAGCCAATCGGAGCTGATTTTTGAGCAGAGTGATAAGAGTGGATCTATTTGCTTTCTTTTGAGCAGCACCATTTGTTGAAAAATGCTGTTCTGTTTTTCTCCTCTCTTCAGTGTTTATTTCTGGCTTCTCTATAAAAATCAGGTGTCTGTTGGTTTGTGGATTTTTGTCTGGGTTTTCAATTCAATTCCATTGATCAACATGCCTGTTTCAATGCCAATACCATGCTGTATATATTACTATAGTTCTGTATTACAACTTGAGATAAGGGGTCTTAGGGGGGTTGGTGTCTGTGTGTGTGTGTGTTTCTATGTGAAACAGATTATCCTTTCAAATTCTGTGAAAATTATGTTAGAATTTTGATGGAGACTGAATCTGTATGTAGGATGGCAATTCTCATTATATTACTCCTACTGATCCATGAGCATGGGAGATCTTTCCATTTTCCAATATCGTCTTCAGTTTCTTTTTTCAGTGTCTTCGGGTTTTTACCCTATAAAGTCTTTCACTTACTTGTTTAGAATTACCACAAGGTATATTTTTGAAGCTATTGTGAAAGGTATTGTTTCTTTGACATCTTTCTCAAATGTCTGTTTTTTCTATCAGAAAAATACTGATTTTTGTGAGTGAATTTTGTATCCTACTACTTTGCTGAAAGTGTTCATCAGCTGTAGGGGTTTCCTGGTGGAGTTTTCAGGAAACTGATTTATATATGCAATCACATTATCTTCAAAAATATTTCTTCTTTCCAATTTGTGTCCCTTTTCAGTTGTCTTACTGCTCTAAGACTTCAAGTACTATATTGAATAGATATGGAGGGAGGGGACAACCTTTTCTTGTTCCTTATTTTAAGTGGAAATGCCTTGAGTTTCTCTTCTTTTTGGTTGATTGCTGTAAATTGCCTATCGCTGTTGTCATAGTAGTAGCGATGGTGATATGTCCCTTGTATTCCCAGTCTCTGCCAGAACTTTTATCATGATGGAGTGTTGGTAGTTTGTCATGGGCCTTTTCTGCATCTAATAAGATGACCATATGTTGTTGTTGTTGTTTTTTTCTTTCAGCCTGTTTATATGTTGGATTACATTTATTGATTTATGTAGGCTGACCAAACCTGAATTTCTAATATGGAGGCTACTCGATCATAGCAGATAATCTTTTTATGTATTCTTAGATTTAGTTTGCAAGCATTTTAATCAGAATTTTTATTTCAGTGTCCATGAGGAAATTGGTCTGTGAATCTTGTTCTCTTTTGGATCTTTATGTGGTAGAGCTATCATGGTAATTGTGACCTTGACAATAGAATTAGGCAATTTCCCTTCTGTTTCTATTTTGTAGAATAATTTAAGGAGTGCTGGAATTAATTCTTCTTTGAAGATCTAGTGGAATTGTTAAATTTTTCATTTCCATTTTTACTTAAGTTTGGGTTTTCTTTAATGATTCTATTGCTATTTTCATTTCTTAGACTATTTTTATCATTTCATTTCTCTGTGTATTCACAGACTTCATTTAAAAATTTGTTAATATCCTCTTTGAGATCCTTGAGCATATTTATAATTTTGAAGTCCTTGCCCTGTGCTTCAGCTATATCAAGTTTCTCACAGTTATGGTGGAGGCATACTGTCTTGGCTGTCATTATTATTTTTTTTTTTTTTGCACTGGTATCTAGGCATCTGGGCTTGGGGATATTGTGATTCTAGATTGTGATACCTGGTCTTGTCTCTGTTAGATGGATGTTCCAAAGTTCCTTGGTTTCTTTTGGCAGCTCTGGATCTTAAACATGTGTAGAGAATGTGGTTTACTTCACAAGGAGCACTTCTGAAATCCAGCCTAGGTAGCCTCTGGGGACCATGGGTAGAGTATGAGGATGGGCTAGAAATAGGATCAAAGGATGCTAAGAGGGTCTACAGAAAGGAGGAAATCTGGGTCTGACACAAGAACCCTGTATGTTCTCATTGAAGTATGAGACTAGGGAGTTGGAAGTGGAGGACAAGAAGAAGAGAGAAGATTGCCTACTTGATCCCTCAGTAGGCATGGGCAGCAGATTCCCAGGTAGAAAGGGCATCTGGGGTTTGGTGGCTGACACAAGGGATGGAGTAAGGGAGGAAGGCTAGGTCCACTAAGAGGATGTGAGGAGTCCCTCAGGGAATGGCAAGAGCATAAAATATTAAAAACATACATATTTTAAAATATAGATTCTTTCGAGATTTACATTACTGAAAAAACAAAAAGCTCTCATTTTCTAATCTTGCCCCTTCACAAATCATTATGCCAGATGTTCATAAGGAATGTGAATTCATTTTTGATGTCTGCAGATAGTTGTTAAGCTACATCTTCTTCCCTGCTTATAGTCAGGCTGAACAAAAATGTTAGCTACTCATTTAAACTTCACAAAAGCTGCATCACCTGAGAGACTGCTCACCCTAACCACACTCTCTAATTGCAGGGAGAGCTGTCAGCTTCCACTGTCTCTTCTCCCTCCTACTTCCCAACTTGATCCATTTTTAGACCTGCTTGAGATTCTGCACAGGGAGGCCTCATGAAAAAAGTAACAAGACTTTCCATGTTCTCCTGGTACCTATGCCATGACATTCCAAGCATCCTTAGATCTGAACCCAGTTTCAAGTGTGGATGTATCCTAACTGTGACTGATCACTGGGCAGATTTAATGGGTCATACTAAACTAAAATAATGAAAGACTTTTGAAATAAATATTCTATTTTTAATTTTAAAAAGTATCTGTAATTTGGGCTCTTCATGCAGCTTACATAAATGCACTTTTTATCATTCTTGGACTCTGATAACATTATATGACCTGAGCATTTGGTCCAGCCTTCATATTCAGGTAATATGTGATAAAGCTCCTCTTCCTTTTCCTCCTGCTCCTCTTCA
Source organism: Grammomys surdaster (assembly GCF_004785775.1). NCBI lineage: Eukaryota > Metazoa > Chordata > Mammalia > Rodentia > Muridae > Grammomys > Grammomys surdaster. The sequence goes on from NW_021620852.1 coordinate 2,020,334, forward strand.
TCCTTCTTCTGCTGTTCTTCTTCCTCCTTTCCTATAACTTTTTCCTCCAAGGTTAGCATTAGCTTTCTTGACACAAAAGGAAATTCATCCTCTGTACTGACATTCCTTGAAGATGTTACAACAGATTCTTTGAGCCCCAGCCAAGATGTGGATTTTATTTGGATGTCTTAGTCTGCTCCATAAATACAGTAAAGTGGCTCAAATAAGATTCTGACTGACACTGACTTCCATATGGCCATAGACCAAATTTTATCTTAGGATATATACTTTGCCCTGTGAATTCTTAGTTCAAGAAACAATTAATAGACTAGCTAAAATGAAGGAGTCAAAATCTTTTTTTTAAATTAGTTCTTCTATAAAGGACTTAGCCACTGTTTGCTTGAATGATTCCGGGGAATACGCTTTGGCCTTCAAATCAAGGGCTTGTCCTCATCACAGAACCAAGAGTCTGAAACATTCTTTCCTACGTTAAAATGTCTTCCTAATGTAGAACATATTGCTTTATCTGAAAAAATATTTGTATATGGGTCTCCCTTCTCCTAGGGGAGGGGAGCATTCTTTGGCCACCTACCCATGAAGGCAGAGGGAGCAGAAGCATCTCGTGGGGTTCAGACAGCTGTGCTTACAACAGAAGGACTTTCCAGTAGAGCTTCAGTGAGACAACTCTACTTTATTGTTCCAGGGCAGAGTATATAAGGGCTGTTAAGGGTTCAGGTGGATAGAGAGGGCTGATTGGCCAGAACACAGTAGTTAATTATCATTTGAGTGGGAAGCTAGAGCAGAACTTGTGTGCTGAGTCATGCACCATTTGCAGAGAGCTCTGCACAAGGTCATCCTTCCAACAACATCACGCATCTGTACTCAGAAACACTTTCCAACAAAGGCCAGGTAGAGAAAGGGAAACCCTGTTGGAAAATGGAGTCCTCCAGTTTGCATCAAACTAAGTTCACCATCCAGACATGGTGAGCTGTGGCTTTAATAACAAGGTTCCCCAACATTTGTGTTTTGTCAGGGTCAGTTTTCTAATCTTCACCATTTTATAATCTGTATCTCTCTTGCAGGATGACCTGTGAATCACAGTCATTCTAGATTTAAAAAAAAAATCCTTCTTTCAGGATACTTTTTGCTTGTTTCACAGCCCAGGCTGACCTGAGTCTCCTCATCCTCTTGCTTCAGCCTTCCAATGCAGGGGTTGTAGATGTGTGCCTCCACATCCAGCTTGAGGATTCATATTTGTCATACATTCCTCACATTCTTCTTGCACAGAATCTTAATTTGGTCACCATTAACCCCAGTTCTTCCTACCCTAGACTTTGGGGAAGGATTGTAGAATCTTAATATTTGAATATCAAGATCAATATCCCTGATCATAGGAAGGGCTCTGGAGCAATAGGGACTCTCATTCATTGCTTGGAGAATGCAACATCCTAAATCATCTTTGAAAGAGGTTTTGGTAGTATTGTTTGTATAAAAGAAACACAGTGTCTGGGAATTATGTGTCTTGGTATGTTCTCAAAGGAATTGAAATATATGTCCAGACAAAAATTTTCACAATAATACTTATTGGAGACTTATTCATAACTGACAAACCTTGGAAGCAACAAAGTGTCATTCCATAAGTAAATGGATAAGCCAATAGCAGCAGGAGACAGCTGCCAATTCTAAAGACATTCAGGATAACATAAGCCACTATTATCTTTCTTACTATTTTTAACCCTCTGACAGAATGTGACTTTGCTAGATCTTAAGAGAAAAACATTTGACTGTGTGACGGGGTGGATATTAATATAAATAGAATGTGCACTCTAGAAGCAATTATGGCATCATCAAGAAGTACAATTCTGGTTTGTTATTGCTGTTGTTTTGTTTTGTCTCAGTGATTCATTGAGCCATATATATATAACTTAATATTTTTAATGAGGAACTGGTGAACTGATCAAGTAAAGTCTTTATTCCTAGCTAGTAGCAGTTCATCATAATGCTATGGGAAGGACATCTATTACAAAGGGGTGGGTTTGCAGCTATACCTTGGTTTCAGTGATTTCAGAGCTGGGCTAAGGGCTGGGTCATTTGAGAGCAACTTGAAGGGAGTAGGAAGCTGAAGCCAGACCAAAATGAGTCATGGAGCAAGTTGGAGATAATGGGGTGAATTCATCCCGTGTAAACTGTTTTGATAAGCCCTTTAGACTTGAAGGGGAGCAGGGAAAGAAAAGGGTTTAAGTGAGAGGGGAGCTGACTGGAGAAGGATTATTGTTTTTAGGATAAGGAATGGAAGGTTGTTTTAAAAAGGAAGAGGGAGCGCCAAGAGAAGAGGGAGATCTGAAGTAAAAGAAGTGAACATAATTGAGAGGGAAAGTTCTCAGAACAGACAGGAAGAGGGTGGGGAATCCAGAGTGCAAAGGGAAGAGCTTATCTGTGGGCACATGTGAGACAGGGTGACAAGAGAAAAGAAGGGTGAAGGTCAAACAGATGGAAGGGAAGGAACCTAAAGGAAGTCTTGCTTGATGATATTTTTCTCCTTTAAATTGGAGAGTTGGCCAACTCTTAAGTGTCAGAAAGGTTGTTTACATCAATCAAAATTCAAGAAAAATGGTTGCAACTGATATAGAATGGGTGAGAAACCATGTTGATAAAAGTGAACCTGGAGAAGTATAAGAGAGGATACAAGATCTGGTAAAGACGTGGTAAGATTGCACTGAACATTTCCTAGAGCTCCAACTCAGAGTGCTGATAAGTAATACACCTTCCTCCTTCATGACCATGAGAGTGTAGTGATAAACTTGTTTTAAGAGGACACCAAGTGCAGCTGAAAGCAAATGGAATTGGAAATAGATCTGGTTTTTGTGGCTGTACTCTTTGTAGCAGGTTCTTGAGCATGCTAAAAAAGCTATCTGAAGCTCAGGTTTGAAAACTATAAAGTAAATTCAGGATTAAATGAAACGTGCCGTTCTGTTAATTATTGTGCTATTGCCTTTATTGTTGCTGTAGTCTGTAGGAGAGTTTAGAGTCTACAACAGTAGTTCTCAACCTTCCTAATGCTGTGACCCTTCAGTACAGTTCCTCATGTTGTGGTAACCCTCCCCAACCATAAAATTATTCCATTGCTACTGCATAACTTTAATTTTGCTACTGTTATGAGTTATAATGTAAATATCTGATATTCATGATTTCTAGTATATGATCCCTGTGGGGGTCAAGACCCACAGGTTGAAGACCATTGGTCTAGAATGTATCAGGAGATTTCTGATAAATTTTGTCTTCCAAGTTGGACTTAATACTACCTGCCACTCCACTGGCCTCACCTGAGATTCTCATATATGTTAGTTATATTCTTCCATTGAGAAGAATTGTAGCCCTGTTCTCTAAAAACACAAAGGGTTCTGGTACTGTTTGATCACCAGTGAAACTGGCACAGTTAATGCTGGATGACCTTTCAGGCAAAGACATAGGAGAAGGCTTGGCTTCCATTTTTCCCAGCTCTGGAATCCTGACCTGTCATGTGAGTTAACAGGTAGCTCTGAAATTATTGTACTGTGAGGATTGCTAAATCACCCATGCTATGATATTGAACAGGAAAGCTATAGGACCCTAAAAAGAGAAGGAAATAGTTGAGCAGCCCTTACCTGTCACAGCTCTACCTTCTTGGAGACACATCTGCCCAGCCACACTACTAATATGTTCCTAACAAGTACAAATCATGAGAAACAATAGCACTGTAGTGGATTTAAGATGCTAACTGTATGGGAATTTGTTTTATTGCTCCAGCAACTGACCCAGTGATTTTTTTTCCTAGCCCTTCTCAGATTTCTTTCTTTCTTTTTTTTAAAGATCCCCTTAATCAGTGGATATATTACATTTACTGTCATATTACATTTACTAAGTATGAGATATTTAATTCCAAGCATTGACATTTCCCCGTCTTGTATTTATGACTGGAATTATACTTTCTTTGGTCTATAGGGTTATAACTCTCATTTCTTTTTTTTTTCTTATTCCCAGCTCTTCTGGGAGAAATAAATCTGAATTTCATAAAGAAGAGCTATAGCAAATACACTACTTTCTAGATCAGTCAATTGCTAGAATCAGTAACGTCTTCTTTTACCATCAGTTTATTTAAAATTACTTTATTACCAAAAAAAAATGTGCTTTCAAAATTTCAATAGATCTTCTGTTTGGAGATAATCCTGGCTTTCTGTGTATTTCCTACTTCTGGTAACATCATGGCTTTGATCCTTTTGCATGCAGCTAATTCTTCTATTTTGTAGCACAATTTCTATTTTTTTGATGTGGTTAATGACTTTATCATTTATGCCAATATGATTCTTATTATTCTATGTTTTAGTCTTGCCTCTCACGGTCAGACTTCCTCAAGCATCTGTTCCCTGTTGACCATGGTAATGATGACACTGCTGGGAATCTTCCTTCTCTTGTCTTTGCCCTTTATAAAGGAATTTTAATGGATCTGATTTCCAATTTTGCCTAGTATCAAAATAATGAAATATGATTTACTGCCTTTCCATATTATAAAACTCATTGTCTTAATTTGTAGACTGGCCTTGTGTGTACTATCAAGAAAAAGAAATGAGCCTTTTTTCTTCATTTTCATTCTTGGATAGTCATGAGTCCTTCTGGAAAGTGATTGGAGGGAGAACTGGAGAGGGGTAGAGTCATCCTGCCAAAACCACACCTTCTCTTTCTCCCATTTTCAACACTTTTATGAGTCTCAACAGTCAAGTGGTTTCTTTCCTAGAACTGCAACAAAATTTGCTCTTAACCCTTAATTTACACTGAAGTACGAATGACTATCCATGAATCACACATGCATTGTTTGTAGGATTGAACCTAAAGTTTCAAGTATGCTACTCAAGCCCCAACCCCCCAGCTCCAGCCCTGTGGAATTTATTTTCAAAGCTTTTCTACCCACTGGAAGATTGCCAATGAAGTATTTGTTTCTTTAGGTTTAGTACCACTGTAAAGTAGCCCTTACATAGTTCCCCAAGATTGCCACTTCAAATAATTACATTATTTCAAATTCAAATGTACATATTTCCTGCCATTTGCTTTTATATAAGCACAATTTTACTCAGATTTGGAACTAAATTGTTCATTAACAAATGTATATAAAAAAAAAAAAGGTAGCTCTCAACCAATTCTTACTAGCAACACATCTGTAAATCATGAAGCTCCTGATACAGACAGAAGGCTCAGGAGTTCCTGGGGGTTCAGAGTTGCACACTGAAGCCTTGGCTACACAATGATATCTCATCCAAGTCTCTTCCCCTACTACACACAATCAAATAGGCAGCCAACAAACCAGAGCAAGTAAACACCCTTGTGCATGTTTCTTTTTGTAAGTCTGTGAGAATTTCTTAATTTCATAAAATATTTTTGCATAACTGATGTGCTATATCTGGTCTCAGAGTTCACTTGCCATCTTATGCCTCTCCCATGAAGTCTGGCAATGAGAGTCAATAGGGAGGAGGAAGAAAATGGATTTTCATGCCACATATAAATGAAGTCATTCAATCTATAGCCAATTGATCCCTGAGATGACCATAGGGAAGATGAGTCTTTGACAAGTAGTCCATTCTTACAGGGAAAGAAGAAAGTAAATTATGCTGTGGATTTATTCTCTGCTCTTAAAAATTCCTTGCCTGTCATGATGGCATACACCTTTATTTTCAGCATTTTGGAGGCAGAGACAGGCCGAACTCTGAGCTCGAGGCCATCCTGATATACTTAGTGAATTCCAGGCCAGCCAGGAGTACATAGTGAGCCACTGTTTCCAATATATAGCCTTATTTGAGCTGAGAGGTACTTGTGAATAAGACATAGCCTGGTTTAGGTTTGTAGCCTGGCTGTTATTATACCCTGTGACCTTTTATAACCCTAGATGAAACAGATGAAAAAAAATAAAGCCTCAATCATCTTGATATCTATGCATGTAGTTTAAGTCTATAATAGTTTTCAGGACACTGTTGAAATAAACACTATTTTCTCTCCACCATTGATTCTAGGACAATGAACTCGGTGATAATTAGGTGCTTAGTGGTAGAGTACTTCTTGTTCACTGTATCAAGCATTGGGGACTCCAGCAAGAATTCTTATAAGCATTTCATACACCATAAGAGCTTAACAAATACTTGTTAAATAAATATCACTGAATGCTCAAATACAAGAACTTGAATCCTCTTCTACTAGTCTCATCTGTATGATTTCTCTCATCATTTTCTCATTTGTAATAAGTTGGTAGTAATGGCTTCTGTCCATTAGTCTGAGTTAAATGCGTTAACACAGGCAAAGTTCTTAAGAAAGTGCCACATGTATTAATAGCAAGCACTGGCCTTTAGTCACCCACTTCTCCCCAGCATGCCCAAAGATAGTGTCCACACTCTGGGCTACACCACTAGGCTATAATTAGAGCAATGTTTCTCAGCCTTGGCTTTATATGGGAAACAATGGAAGGTTTTAAAAATGCTCATGCCAAGGTCCCCTCCCATTCCTAATGAGTTTGATGTCATTGACTAGGGGTTTCACTAGAGCAGAGAACTTTACAAAGGCACCTGTTCTATCCCAAGGTACCCGAATAAAGGTTTACCTACCAGGCCATCTCCCAGCCATCCTTCAGAGTTACCAATAAGCTTCAAAGTCACCCTCTCCAGATTTACAATTCCTTTTACGCTAGATGAAACCTCAAAAGGTAATATCTTCATAATCTCAAAAACTCGAAGCCTGTATTAAGGCCCTTGTGCGTGTGCTGTTGAATCTGTCCCTGTTGCTTCAGCATTATATCACTGTGATATGAGCATGCTGATTAATTATGAATTCCATACACACACTTTAGAAGTGGTGACAGCAAATTTTCAAACCTTCTTAGCAGGAATTACTGCTTTGACTTAAGACCAAGGAATGCTGAATGCTGTCTGAATACCCATTTGTTTTACTGTGAGAATTCCTTCAGCATGATGTCGGGACTGACAAGATGAAAAATGGCTTTCTGATTCCTCTGCAGTCCTGGGCTTCTAGAAGCACGTCAATAGTTTGAAAAGACCCCTCTATCCTGTAATTATACTAAGTCAGGACTGAAAAAAATCCCATATGAGCTTGATCCCAGGATTAAGATATCATACACTACTTTCCTTTTCACAATGCACTAGTGCTGTGAAAATAAACATTACTAAGAAGCATTAAATGTGATTAACTGACAATTTTGAACTTCTCATACACCATTATGAACTACCTCCAAAGGTGGGGAGGGGAATGTGGATGTGTGCTTCCCACAGGCCACTACACATCAGGTGTGCCAAACAAACAGAGAACCCATGGACGGGAGAGGGACATTTCTACGCACAGACCATTTATTTGAGGCCAGTTAGTAAAGTCTCTTGTTCTTTTAATGCATTTTAAAGTAACTCGGGAAATGTTCTGACTGACTCTGACTCATAATCAGGAGATCTGGCTAGAGGAACTTCTCAGCGTGCAGTACTTTCCGAGGTATGCAGAAGCTGTTGGAGCACGTCAATGTATACAGTCTGAAAACAGCACGGGAAAGTCAGGTGGCAAACACATGTCAGCCCATTCAGAAAACACCAGCCTGGGCTCACCAGAAGCTTTACAGCAAGAAAGAATGCAAGGCCATTAAGAAACAACAGATCCTCAATGAAATGCATAAACGATAGTGTAGGTCTACAAAAATAGCCTCTCTCGAATACTGTCTACTTGTCCTTGATAGAGTGTTGCCTCCAAATTTCAGACGACTAACCCAACATCAGATTTTATTTTTAGACAAAGTTTAAACTGGATTGATTTTCTCAACAAATATTTCTAGTCCCCCCCCCAAAAAAAACTTTTTAGAAATTTTGTGTGTGTGTGTGTGTATAAGTGCATGTTGTGTGTGTGTGTGTGTTTGACTGTGTGCATGCATGTGTGCATACACACACACACACACACACACACACACACACACATGCACACACAAAGGGTAGAAGAGGGCACTTGCAGCTCTGAAGATAGTTATTGAGCCACACCCAGTGTATATGCAGGGAACCAAATTCAAGTCCACTGGAAAAACAGCAAGCATTCTTTTTATTTTTCTCATATAATATATCCTGATCATATTTTATCCTCCCTCTACTTTCTCCCCATTTTCCTTCCCCTCTGAATCTACTCTCTTTCCTTCTTTCATTAGGAAAGAACAGGATTCTAAGAAATAACAACCAAACATAACAAAATAAAAGATGAAACAAAAACTTCCATGTCAAAATTGGACACCACAAACCAACAGGAGGAAATGAATCCCAAGAGTAGGTAAAAGAATCAGAGACCCACTCATTATTATAGTCAGGAGTCTCATAAATATGATAAGCTAATAGCTATAATGTATATGCAGAGGACCTGGCGTAGACACATATAGGTCCTGTGCTTGCTTCTTCCGTCTCCGTGACCTCACATGTACCTTGCTTAGTTGATTCAGGGGGCTGTGTTCTCTTGGTTCCTTCCCTTCCCTTTAACTGTTACAATCTCTCCAACTTCTCTTCTGTAAGAGTCCCTGAGATCTGAAGGGAAGGGTTTTGTGAACAGCTCCAATTCAGACTCTGTCTCTACATAATGTCTGGCTGTGGGTCTCTGCAACTGTCCCCAACTGCTGCCTGAGGAAGCCTGTTTGAGGATGACTGGATAAGGCACTAAGTTTGTAAATATAGAAGAATATCACTAGGAATCATTTTATGGATTTTTTTAAACCAGTCTTGTTGGGTTTTACCTTATGTCTCTGGGCTATCTAGTGCCTGATACATGAATATGCAAGCAGTTTAGGATATGGGTTCCTTCCGATGGACTGGGTCTTAAATCAAATCAGACATTGATTGGCTATTCCCACAAGTTCTATGCCACATTGCCCTAGCATATTTTTTAAGGAAGACAGATTATAACTTTGTAGCTGATTGAGTGTCTACATTTTTCTTTTGATAGCCTGGAGAGTACCTTCCTGCACCAAAAAGACTGCAACATAGGAATGAAAGCCCATGCAGGCATGAGCTCAGCTTCTTCATGCTTAATGAGCTATGTGGATGTTGTCCTTGGCAATGGGTTCCTGCTGTCACTTTGCAGAGATCAACCCTTTGTCTTAGCATTAGGCTGGGTTGTTTGGGGATTTTCAAGGGACACCCGTGGCCAACAACTCAACTGAATGCAACCCAGTCCCACCAGTGGAAAACTTACCTGCCTACAAAAGATGGCCAGTTGAGACTTTGTGTCCCCCCAATACTGACGCCTCATTAGGATCACCTTCATATATTCCTAGAAGTTTCCACTGAATTAGGTTTCCATACCATCCCCCAAATGCCCACCCCCCAAGTCCAGTTGTCTCTCCCTGCATTCTCTCCTGCCATACCATCCCCCATCCTCATCCCTCCCATTCCCATCCCCACCCACCTCAGTCTACCTGTAAAATCTATTCTGTTCCCCCTTCTTAAGAACATCATGCATCACCCCTAAACCCCTCCTCTTTAACTTTGCTGGGTCTATGCATTGTAGCTTCATTATCATCTACTTAATGGCTTATGTCTACTTATAAGTGAATACACACCATATTTCTTTCTGAGCCTGGATTACCTCACTTGGAATGATTTTTTTTCTAGTGCCATCCTTTTGACTGAAAATTTCATGTTTTTATTTTTTAAACAGCCAAATAATACTACTCCATTGTATAAATATACAACATTTTGTTTATCTGTTCTACTCCTGAATGGCATCTAGGTTGTTTCCAGTTTCTGGCTATCAAGAATAAAGCTTCAGTGGAACATAGATGAGCAGTGTCCTTTTGATAGGATAAAGCTTCCTTTGGCTATATTCCCAAGAGAAGTATAGCTGGGTCTTGAGGTAGATCAATTTCCAACTTTCTGAGGATCCACCATATTGATTTCCATAGTGGCTGTGCAAATTTACACTCCCACCAGCAAAAGAGGAGTGTTTCCCTTGTTCCACATCTTCGGCAGCATCAGCTGTCATTTGTGTTATTGATCTTAGCCATTCTGACATGTGTAAGATGGAAATTCAAAATAGTTTGACTTCCATTTCCCAGATGTCTAAGGATACTGAACACTTCTTAGTGTTGCTCAGCTATTTGAGATTTCTCTATTGAGGTCTCTCTGGTTAGATCTTTACCCATTTTTAATTGAGTTTGTTTGTTTGTTTTTGTTTGTTTTGATAGACAGCATCTTCAACAAATGGTGCTGGTCAAACTGGATATCTGCATGTAGAATTCAAATAGATCATATTTATCACCCAGCACAAAACTCAAGTTGAAGTGGACCAAAGATCTCAACCTAAAACCAGATATATTCAACATGATAGAAAAGAATGTGGGACGAGCCTTGAAGGGATTGCACAGGAGATCACTTTCTGAACAAAACACCGATAGGGTAAGCACTAAGATCAACAATTAATATATAGGACCTCATAAAACTGAAAAGCTTCTGGAAGGCAAAGGGCACTATCAGTAGGACAAAACAGCAGCCTACAAACAAGAAAAGATTTTTACCAGCTCCACATTGATAGAAGACTAATATCAAAAATATATTAAAATTTTTGTTTTGTAATAAAAATACTTCATTATTTTGCAATTCATACTAAATTCTTTGTTCATTCATATACGTTTTCATGTTAGATAAAACATTTCCCTACTGTGATTATACAGATTCATTCCAAAGTAACTAACCTACTTTAAAGGCTAATTTGTTTCAGTAAAACAAGTATTAAAGGTGTATTTGGCCTAAACAAATAACTTCTGAAAAAATACAAACTGTAACCAGAGTACCAAGCTTCAAGTAAACACATATAATTACTCATAGGACATTGTTCATAGGACAGTTCAGGATTATATATACCAAATTAATATCTAAAATAGTAAAGTAAATGGCAAAGCCTTATTCTTGAACAATTAGAAAAAAAAAAAAAAAAGCTCTGTCTGTGGTGTGCATGTATCAAAAGCACGAAAGTCTGCTCTTCAGTACCCAGAACACACATAAAATGTTAAGTGTAGCAGTACATGTCTGCAACCCAATGAAACAGGAAGCAGAGACCGGCAGATCCCGGGGATTCACTGTCAAGCAAGCTTAGCACAATCAGTTCTAGGTTCAGTGAACAACCCCATCTCAGCAAATAACAGGAGCAACTGAAGATTACTGGTGTCAGTCTCTGGCCACACACATGTACACATACATACATGCATATCACATGATATAACAGTAATTTTAACAATTTAAGAGAAAGCGTAAAAGGTGTAATTGGCAGAGGTGGTGTCAGGGACAATTTTTATTGCATAATGGACATGAATATGACCGTCAACGTGGCACTTGGGTATGAAAACATTCATGCATGAGCACACAGTAAGTGAAGATTATTGTTTATCAGAGAGTTATCATGATCATGAAAGCTGTAACATCCTACGGCCCATTTCTTGGAAAGACATTAGGAAAACCTAACACACATGTTAAAACCATAGCATGAGGCAGCAATGTGCAAACATTGGCCATGAAATACAGAGCTGCGAAGCAACATAACACTATTAATATGATTTTAAGAACACACAAAATCATATTAAAAATTTACTGTGTATGTGTGTATGTCAAGTGCAAGTCAGCAGATGTGTTCCATTACAAACATGAAGATTAGAAGACAACTTTGATGAGTGAGCTCTTTCCTTTCATTTGTGAACTGGACTGAGTTCATCATGCATATATAAGAAATATACCCAAGGAAAAACATACTACACATTAACGTTGTACACACAGCGTAAGAGGAATGAGGAGGACACAGTTTTAGAGATCAAGATAGAACAAAAATAAGACAGAGAAATAGGGGAGGCAGAGTCTAACACATTGTGACATGCACATGGTGACATAGCCTTTGTATCTGGACCCCACCTTCAAAACAGCACACACACACACATGCATACACACATGCATACACACACACACACAATTTTTGAAATGCTAATAATCATGCCACAAGCTACATTATTGGCAAGAATGAGAAAATAAAAATATTTCTGGTATTTTGTTTAAATGGGAAAATGTATCAAGACTTCTGGAATTCTGGAATAGACAGGAAATCCTGTGACTTTAAACTCATCGTGTAGATGCAGTGCTTTCATGAGTGTTGTCTCTCTGCTGTCTATGACATTGCCTCCATTTCTTTTCTGCTGTGTAAAATATTCTGGCAAGAAATCACTTAAAGGAGAAAGATTTTACTTTAGCCTATCCTTGCAGAAGTACAGAATCAAGCAGGAAAGGTATGGCAGTCAGAGCAGGAAGCTGGCTGACTCCACTTTATCTACAACCACACCCAGGAAACACAAAGAGAATGGAGAGCCAGGATGTGAAACTTCAAAGCTCCCACTGAGGCAGTTCCTCCAGTAAGACTCTCCCTCCCAGAGACTATGTACCCTCCCCAAACAGCCACCATTTTGGAAACAATGAGCCTACTGGAAACATTTCACATTCAAGTCACCCAGACACTTAATTTTATTCAGCAGTTAGAAAAAGAGCCATGCCTTTACCAGGTCAGGGTTTCATTTAAAATTCACAATAATTACCAGGATGATAATGCTGCCTTTAAAGACACACAGCAGCATCTCCAGTTTTTTAAGAAGCTCACAGCATTCATCAAACAATGCCCAGTGCACAGAAGTACAGAGGAGCCAGGCAGCTCAGCAGGGTGAGGTCCAACTCCTATTTTTGTCTCTCCCTGAAATACTTTCATTCAGATAGTCACTTTAATCTCAAAAGCCATTCACTCCTGTTGTCCCTGATCTGTCATTACTCATAGCTCTCTATCACACTTCTCACCCTCCATCAATTTGCACTCAAAACATTGAATGTTTAAAATGGGGACACTGTCATTCCTAAGTCTCCCAATATGCCTCACTTAAGGGGCTGTTTCTATCTTGTGACAATCTTGCAAAAACATCACATAAGTATTGTCGATATTTCTAGAGCTGAAGCTATAATCAGGACAGCCATCAACGATGGCCTTTATCAGAAGTTGCACATTGTGGCCACACCATCATAAGAACAGGGATGTTTCTATTGTCCTCTGCTGGAAGCACATGTGATTAAGAGAGAATAAGATGAGAAATTTCAAGATCAGCTCATAAGCAGATTTATATTTCCCTAGATGTAGCTACCAGATCATTATAATTACTGGAAAGACAAACTAAATTTTAGCTAAAAGAAAATAACTTTTTTTTCTAACTCTTAAAAAATGTTAATAAAGTCCCTGGGAGCTTTGAAGGATCTAGTTAGTTGATATTATTTTTCTACCTAGGGGATTGCAAACCCCTTCAGCTCCTCAGTCTTGCCCTAACTCCTCCATTGGGGTCCCCATGCTCAGTCTGATGTTTGGCTGCGTGCTTCCACATCTGTATTGGTAAAGCTATGGCAGAGCCTCTGAGGGGACAGCTATACCAGGCTTCTGTCAGCAAGCACTTCTTGGCATCAGTAAACCACCAATCAAAGAGTACACATGGGAGGACCCATGGCTCCAGCTGGATATGTAGCAGAGGATGGCTCTATCTGGAATCAGTGGGAAGGGAGGCCCTTGGTCCTCTGGAGGCTCCATGATCTAGCATAGAGGAATGCTAGGGCACTGACGCTAGAGTGAGTAAGCAGGTCCGGGAGCACCCTCATAGAGGCAGGGGGAGGGGCAGAGGAGATAGGGTGTTTGTGAGGGAGAAACTTGGAAGGAGAATAACATTTGAAATGTAAATAAATAAAATAACCAATAAAAAAGTTAATAAAAAATTCAAGTATTTTCTTTCTTAGTAACTCAGAAAAGAAGTTGTTAACATGAATAGTAAGCAGTAGCAGTATTTTTATGTCATTTACAGAACTTAAGCAGACCACAGCACTCACTTCAGTACTATTTTCAAAAACTACTATGTGCTCTGCATGTTAAGGTTTAATGTGGCTGTGCACACATCCTTAAATGGCTCCATCAGCTGAGGACTAAGTGTTCAAACACACAAGCTTGTGAGGACAGTGCACACCCAACCATGACAAGGTCTAGTAAAAGCATATTTACTCAAACAGAAGTAAGACCACATCCTCTGAGTGTTTGTTTTCCTGCTCTTAATCACTTTTATCTACTTGATATAAACCATGGTTTATCTGCTTGCTAAATCTACATGGCAGATTTTTATGAAAAAGAAAGAAGATTGTTTTAAGGTCCCAGTTCTCAATAATTTGCTTCTTGAGAGAAACAGGAAAAAAGGGTCAAATTGCTATTACCAGTCTATCACTTGATTCCTTGCTCCCTTCTGCTGTATTTGTTATAAATACTACAAACAAGTGATCAGCCTTATTCTTACTTAATAAACGATTCTATGGTCTGTTATGATGATTTCAGGAAGAAAATCATACTGAAAATAGACTGATAAAGAAAATATTTCATAAAATCCTAAGTCTAATAATATAATGTGCAAAAACACCTGATGGAATTTTGAAGGAAGGCAAAGCTTTTAACATGTTAAAGACATAACTTGTTGGCAAAATCCTTGAACCAGATTTAATTAAATACACTTACTTAGACAAGTTAAATGACTGCTGGAATGAATGACATGAGTGAAGGGTTCAAGAAAGCACACTTAACCTTAAATAATCAATAATCACCGTGGAAAATGCAGTGGTTTTTTGCTTTCTTTTCTTGCAGCTGATTTTAGCTTTTCAGAAAAAGATAAATCTAACATGCCACGAATAGAAAAGTCCTTAAATTATTGAAGTTAAGAAAAAGACAACACACAAAGCAAATAAATGCATCACACTTTACATTTTGGATTTTCTTGATGCCTTTTAGTTCGTTTCTTTCTGAAATTACATGACCTCTCCTTGGCAACAGGACTCTGAGTTATCATAGCAGATACCAACACATCTTCCTGCAGATCTGACTTCTTCATTCTGTTCCTATTCTCTATAAGAGCCTCCTCAGCCCATAATGGTGCAATGGTGACCATTTTTCTATTCCTTGCATGGCTATCAAACCCATCTGGGCAATTCAAGGATACACTGGGAGAATTTCATACAACTCATAGACTGATAACAGTTATGGAGAAAGTTGTATAGGGGTCATTGTATGAACTGGTAAGTTTTATAAACGACTGTTTTTTTCCAGTCCATAACAAAATAAGTGATTAGCTGTTTTATTTACATAACATGATATTTCCAAATGACTTTACCAATGTCAGCACATTATATCCTTCAAGATTCTTGGACGTCATTAGAATTGTTATCACATAAATCCATTTTTCAGATATAAAGCCTATCTCTCAGAGGCCAAATTATACATACCAAGAATCAGAAAATTAGTTAATGATGGAACTTAAGTTAGAACTTAAATGTCTTTCCTCCTTTATTCCATTTATAGTCTATTAAACCAGTGTTTAATGGTGCAATTAATTAATTAAATGGTGCAGTCACTTGTCTTAAGACGTACATGTCATAGGATGCACACCAAATGTAAATGTACACAGAGTGAGTTAGGGCGTCATCCTAGGCTGGAAAGGCAGCTCAACTTAGAAGAGTTGGATTAGGATCAGCCTCCAAGGTCAAGGGCAGAAACCACAGAGCTTGAGCACAGGTTGTTCATCTCTCTGTTTGTTTGAGACAGAAAAAAATTCCCCAAGTATCTGGGAATTTGCAGTGATCCTCTTGCCTCTGCTTCCCCAGTGCTTTGATTACAGACATGCACTGCCAAGCCTGAGCACAGAGTTTCAAGACACCCTATTTAAGAACAAGTTTAAGGATAGAATAAATAGGGACTGACTCTAAACAACAGGGGTGGAAAAAATGAAACTAGCTTGTGGCAAGAAACTGGGGACAAGCAGAGATTGCCTTCTTGGTGCCCAAGTACCCAGAGAGGGCTAGAGACAATGTTGATTCCCATAAAGGCATTTGCTGAGTATGCCCTGCCACCATTTCTGAAAGGCACGGTGCTTTAAGCTCACCACAAGAGGAAGCAGGCTTGTAGTTCCTACTGACTTCTAGGAGGAAAAGTTGAACCACACTAACAGACAAACCACTCAGCCTAATTAGTTTTGTGCCAACAAAAGGCAAGGCAATCTGCCATTGCTTGGAATTTATGACTACAAGGAGGAAGCTGAGGCAATGCTCAAGGAAAGAATAATGTTTGCTAATGACATTATCAGTCCTTTATGAAAACTTCTACCTTCAAGTATCCCTATCTAGAAAATGCCCCTGTACTTTCAGCCTACTGCTTGACTTGATTTTGAACTCAGCAGCTTAAAATACTCATCTCTGGATGGCATATTGAGCAAACACAAGTTCAATTTTCTATTGTTAGCTTAAATCTTTTGCATATTGTACTGTTTCATCTTTGTAACAACCTTACAGTGATATTATGAATCTATAGATGAAGAAACATGAGTCAGAAACATACTAAGAGATTTCAAGGATTCGTTCTCAAATCTCTCTACAGCCTGAGCTCAAGGATTGGAGCATATCTTCTTTGATGACATGTGTTTAGAAAGCCTGGGCTTAGACAGAAAACTAATAGTATCAGATGTATAATTTTCAAAGGAATACCACAGAGACTAGCAGTAGCTATCTGTGGAGTGTGAGCTGCTTTTTGTTGGCACTCCAGTCCTTTTTACAACTGTCTATCAGAGGTTGACTCTGTGTTTCACAGACATCTCTGGGAGTGAAGAATAATGAAAGTTTGGGGCTCAGTTAGGTAGGAAGAATATTTTTTTGTGTTCTGCAGCTTAGTTGCATGATTATGGTGAACAATAATTAAAATCTCAAAAGAACTAAAATAAAGGATTTTGAATATTTCCCACAAAAAGAAATGTATGAATTAAATAAAAATATTAATTACTAGATGAGATATATTATTTGAAATATATTAAAATAGCACATACTTAGCTCAGGATAAAGCTCAGCTATAGATGCTTAGGACTTGCCTAGCATCTATGGTGCCATGCATTCTATTCTCTGCACTACAGAAACTGGCTATGATAGTCTATTCCTAAAATTCGTCACTCAGGAGTTAAGAAGATTAGTAGTTCAAAGCCAGCCATAAATTTATTATGGTTTGGAGACTAGATTGCTGTGTGTTAGTTAGACCTGGCCTCAAACAAAATGCAAACACACAAGCAAAAAGTATTGCATATCCCGTCCATGTATATAATTATTATTTGTCAATTTTAAATATATATTAACAAAAATAATTTTCATAAAAAGAGGTGTGGGAAATAAATGGGTGTATGTGTTTAATCTTCAAAGTTAACAAACATCCAGACTGATGGTGGAAGTTGAGGCATTTTTCATGGAGAAATGTGAAGAGGAGGTAAATGACTCAGAGCAAGCAAGACAATGCCCAAAGAATGTTTAACAATGGAATGTATGTCAATCTGATGAAAGCAAAGAAATGGAGATGTGTCTCCCATCTCTCTCACACACACACACACACACGCACACGCACACACACACAATTACAAGATGTGTATGAAGGACTATAAGCAAGGATCTATGCCAAAAGGAAGATACTGAGTCCTACTCAGTGAAAACATCTCCTTTGAAGCTCTAGCCAATAACAAGTTCCAGTTAGATGAGAATAAAGAAGAGAGTACACAGGCACTGAGCTAAGTAATCATTGAATTTAGGATAAAAAGTTATATAACTTCTGTCTTAATTTGGGTTTTATTGCTGTGAAGGAACACCATGACCATGGCAACTCTTATAAAAAGCAAAAATTTGAGACTTAGTCTATTATTATCATAGAAGGAAGCATGACATTCTGTGACCAGATATGTTGTTGGAGGAACCAAGAGTTCTACATCTTGATCTGAAGGCAACCAAGAGGAGATTGACTTCACAGGCAGCCAGGAGAAGGCTATGAATTTCAACACTGGGCAAAGCTTGAGCACTAGGAGACTTTCAAAGCCCACCCCCACAATGACTCACTTCCTTCAACAAGGCCACACCTATTCCAACAAGACCACACCTCCTAGTAGTGTAACTCCCCATGAGCCAAGCACTCACTCACATGAGTCTATGGGGAGCATACCTATTTAAACCACCACAACATTATAATCATGATGAACTATTCTGGAGCCTGAAAGCTTGTCACGCAGGCTTGCAGAATCAAGCTAGATTGTGGGAGAAGAAGATGGCAAGGCTCTGAAAACACAAGTCTTCATACATGTAGTCTGAGCTCCAGGGGCTTCTGTTGTCTATTGCTAGCCAAGAGAGGCCACAGTGGTCCCAGAGGAACATGCTCATCCTCACAGTAAAAAGAGTGATGACCTTGGTTAATTTTAACTCATCACTTCTTTCCTCTGCTACACACTGTGCTGGGATTCTCCTAATGAATTCATGGCTCAACCAAGCGCTGACAAGGCTCGAATGTTTGACTTCTGCCCCCATGTCACTAAAAGCAGCTGCACAGATGGGTGGGAGCAAAGTCCCAACAACTCCAAGAATTCCACAAAAGCTGTCCTCTTCAGTGAATACGATTCTCACCATTCAAACATGGAGTTGCATTTTCCATGCAAGTCTGGTTACTAGAAACAAAAGGAAAACATTTCCTCCCCATTTTCAGCAGGAAGCTATATGTGGAGAAAAATAAAATATTTTCAGTGTGGAAAGAATTTTAGCACAATAGAGATCTGACCTTCACACACACATAAAAACAATGTGTGTTGAGAGGCTTCCAGGGGGAGGAGAAGGTAGAAATTAAATATTGAGCTGTGCTGACCACCACATATTATATTCTCAGATATCAGTCAGCTCTTACAAGGAAAAGTAACAAAGAAAATTCAGTATGTGAAGTTCTTCACAGACACCTTGCATTACTAGAGCATGCCTTTAGTATGCCACTGCCTTTATGAAGTCTGAATTTTTGAGTCATTTCTTACCACTATGGAAAATATAAAATCAAGACCAGGGCACTTCAGCTTGTCCTCCAGGTTTAACCAGGAAGACATCTATAAGCATTGACTATATGGGCCCTCAAGGGAGAAGATCTTGCATGCAAACAGGAAAGGTGAAATAGTCACGCAGGACACTACCCTTCTACCCAGCCTGTAGAGGACACTGTGTTTTCTCCTCATTGTTCTTTGTTATTACATTGTTCCCTAACCTCTCCACTGTTCATCTTCCCCTCAAAACCATTCATTCTATGTATCCTAGCTCAGACAATTGCAGAGATGTCTTCCAAGGCTGTAAAATACACCAGCATCAAGTCTGAGGTTCTGACCTTGTCCACACCTGCCCTCTCTCACCCCATAGCTTTTGTATCCCACTCCCTAATACACAATATCATCATCATTGTTGTTTTATGTTGGGGGTCATCACCCTACATTCTTTATTGCTGCCAAAACTACATGGGTAATGGGAGTCTTTGAACAATTACCTCTTTTGTATGTAATTCAAATATACTTGTCGTTTGCTGAATGAAAGGAATTCTATCAACAAAAAGACATGTCTTCCCTATCGCTTACTCCCAAATACTTTACCTTCTACTCTTCCAGTTTGACCCAAGGCAGCCTTTCAAGATCTCTTGCTGGGAAATTGTCATAAGTAATCACTTTGTCTCCCCAGGTCTCTGTGCTTGCCCCCGCTTTAGTGGGCTGCCAGAGCCAATCTCATAAACCATCTGTGATGCTCATTCTTCTGTCTGAAGCTCCTTGACTCCTCTGGCTCACAGCATCATTTCCTTGGAAACTTAGGTTTGGCTTGTGTAGGGAAGTTAGAAAGGGTTAGGAAAAAAACAAGTGAAGACAAAGGATAGAATTATCTCAAAACTTACTGAAACATTTTTGCTTCTTGTTTGCTGTCATGTGCTGATTGTTCATGTTTTGTGGACTAAAGATACAAAGCAATAAGGAAATACCGTTGTGTATATATGTGTGTTATTTTTTTTTTTTTTGGTTTTTTCGAGACAGGGTTTCTCTGTATAGCCCTGGCTGTCCTGGAACTCACTCTGTAGACCAGGCTAGCCTCGAACTCTCGAACTCAGAAATCCACCTTCCTCTGCCTCCCAAGTGCTGGGATTAAAGGCGTGCGCCACCACCGCCAGGCTGTGTTATTTTCAAAAACAAACAAAGGATAAGATAGATTGAAACCTAGTATAATGAGTTATGTATCAGAAGTCAGTACAGATTTGATCATCTAATTAGTTCTCTAGATTTTTTTCCCAATTATGCTATGGTTATATAAAATTCTTTTCTTAGGAAATATACACTATATTATACATAGGTCAAAGACTGTGACCTTTACACAGCCTACTGTTATTTAGCTAAAAATAACTCTGTGTGCTGAGGAATGGGAGAGGGGGAGAGAGAGGGAGAGAGAGAGAGAGAGAGAG
>NW_021620852.1:2040815-2045210 GCF_004785775.1 Grammomys surdaster
GAGGGAGAGGGAGAGGGAGAGAGAGAGAGAGAGAGAAAGAGAGAGAGAGAGAGGGAGAGAATAAAGCAAAACCAATTTGTCATGAACTTAGAAATTATCGCTTGAGGGTAAAGAGTCATTTTCTTTTTCCTGACAGAACATTCATCACTTCCTCATGCTCTGTGCAAGCCAGAAGCCTTTATCCTCAGTTGTACTCCTTCCTAATCTCCACTTCCGGTCACTGACAGCTTTGAAAGCCTGAAGATTTGTTGATAATTCCATCCTGGAGAAGACTGACAGTGTTTGAGTTAAGTCTTCCATCTTCTGCCATGGGTTTGTAGAGTTGGTAAGCAAATGATTTCGCACATTTCCTCTTGGATTGAGGTCCTGCAGATCTTGAGCTGTTACCATGATGACTCCTTGTGTGGGCCATCATGTATATTCTTGTGAAATGGACATTTTCAGTTTCTTCAGCTGTGGAACTGTTGAGTAATCACAAGATTACATCCTTAAGGTCCTTTCTCCCACCAAAATTCCTCTCCAAATAGTATTTTCCTGACTTCCATAATGTAGAAGAAATTCAATTAACTGACCACACATTCTACTATCACTTGGGAGAGAAAAACATTATTCGTTCATGATGGAGACAAAGTAAAGCCTGTTGTCAAGCTTGTTCTTTTCTGCCTGACTTTAATTTCCTAGTTGAGCCTAGAATTGCAAGACACTTAGTGTAACAAGAATTCTAAAAATACTAACCCCATGCCTGAGACGGCTCACATTCTTCCAAGTAGAGGGGAATTGTTGGAATAGTTGCCATGTTGCCAGATGAACGCCTTCAGTTTTTCTCATTTCTTGGGTCTGCTGTCTGCTCCAGCCACTCAGGGCTCCTGGGCTGCTTGGTTTGCATGTGCCAAAGTCATCATGTCAGGAAAGAGGTGCTACCCTTTCTCCAGAGGCCACAGTGCTTGTGTGTATTGTACCTGTTGCATATATACTGGAATGCATTTTCTATTCTGTTTCTTCCCCAAGGAGACTTCACAAAGGACTGACATAACACAGATAGAAGATGCTGTTAGTTGACAGGTGACCGATATGAGTCTTGGTGGGATTTGAGTGTTTAGATGACAGAAGGTCATAAATCTCACCCCCAAGAGAAACAAGTAGGGAAGGAAGTGATTTCTATGATGACACAATGTACAAAGGCTTTCAAAGACACCACAGCCCTGTGACATATCAAAAGCAATTAGTTTTCTTAAAGGAAAAAAATGAAATTTGCATTATACTTAATTCACTTGATACACACTCTAAGTCCTTATTATATAATCTGTACCATAATGCACAAGTCAGACCTCTGCTCTCAGGAAAAGCAGATTGTAAGAAAAATTGGCTCCTAAACATAATTTATTAAAAATTAAAAGATATAAATGTGGTCATATACAAAATGTTTCATGTGATATCTTCCAATTGAAAGAGGCAAATGCATGAAATTAATCTTAAACTATATTGAAAATTCTTCTTAATCCATGTTCTGAGTATTTTCACATATTATACAATGTGTTTTAACATTGCACAAAGCTTCTATGTTCAAAATTGCACATGTTGTTGGACAGACTGTATTTTTACTTTCAGCTGTGACATTCATCCAGCTTCAAGTTTTAGGATTCAGACGGACAGAGAGTGTTGACAACATTGTTCATCCCACGCTGAAGTGTCCACCGTGGAATAGGAAAAAGTCAACGCCATTAAAATTGGCTTCTTCTAAACAATATTGTCACTGTGTAAATGCCAAGGTCTACTCAGAACTGGAAAACTTTTCATGGCTTCAAGCCTTGTAAGTTTCCGCCAATAAGCAGCCTTTGCTGTCTAAAATTCTCTATGTAAACCTCCCCAAGAAACTCCCTCTTAGAAGGAAAGCATGGTGTTATTTTAAAAGCACCACTTAATAAAACCATGTTTTACTACAATTGATATTGATGATTTTCTGTTTAAGCTTTTCACATCTACACATATGTATATTTTACAAACACATAGAGAGAAGCCTATTAGAGCCCTAGGGGAGGGGTTATTTTTTGCCCATGGTAATGGTATTTCTCCAGGATTTTAGAAAGTTGGAATTTTTTTTCAGAAGAGGAAATGATACTTAGAATAATGAAATGTGTTCTCTCCCTTTTTTGTATTTCATTATTTTACCCAACAACTGCAAGTAACATTTAAACCACACTACTCTTATACCTTAAACAATAGCTCAATGATAACAGTATGTAATCCACTAAGAAACAAATCTTTGAGAAGAAAAAGTTTCAAAGTCTCTGTTTAGACAGAGTATAGAATTCACTAAGGAATATGATGGCCCGTTTTCTTCGTTAAAACCTTGAAAAATAAAGCTGAAAATGTAAGATGGTACATGTTCTTGTTTGCATTGAAAGAATGAATGTCTGTTTCTTAGCTTTACTTATTTCAAAATTGTGCACCCTTTAGGGTAAGATAATCTTTTCTGTTAATATGATTATAATTCATTAAAGAATGTAGAAAATATAAATAGTTTTTGAAAGTAACTGATAGCAGACGCCGCTATCGTTTTCTGCTGCTTGCTGCAGCCATGGTCAACCCCACCCCACCCCACCGTGTACTTCTACGTCACGGCCGATGACGAACCCCTGGGCCGTGGCTCCTTCGAGCTGTTTGCACACAAGTTCCAAAGACAGCAGAAAACTTCCGTGCTCTGAGCACTGGAGAGAAAGGATTTGGCGGTAAGGGTTCCTCCTTTCACAGAATTACTCCAGGATTCATGTGCCAGGGGTGACTTCGCACTCCATAATGGCACTGGTGGCAGGTCCATCTATGGAGAGAAATTTGAGGATGAGAACTTCATCCTGAAGCATACAGGTTCTGGCATCTTGTCCATGGCAAATGCTGGACCAAACACAAATGGTTCCCAGTTTTTTATCTGCACTGCCAAGGCTGAATGCATGAACAGTGTGGAAGCCATGGAGCGTTTTTGGGTCCAGGATTGGCAAAACCAGCAAGAAGATTACCATTTCCGACTGTGGACAACTCTAATTTCTTTTGGCATGTGGGTGTTTTACCCATGAAACTATTCCTTCTGTAGCTCAGGAGAGCGCTCTCACCCCACCTGCTCACAATGCCCTGTAATCTCTGTTCTCACTGAAGTTCTTTGAGTTCCATATTTTCCTCATTCTTCTTCAAGGCTAGCTGGATTGCAAAGCTAAATTTATGATTATGAATAAAAACTAAATAAGAAAAAAGAAAGTAACTCATAATCAAGCTGTTAATTATATATAAAGACTGTGCCACTTGCCGAATAGTGATGAAAGATTACAATTTTAATTTTTTTTAGATTTACTTGATTTTTAAGCATGTGTATGTATGCACATAATGTATATGCATGATGCCCATCTAAGTCAGACGAGGACATTGGGTCTTCTGGAGCTGGAGTTGCAGATGTTGGGAGCAGCCCTATGGATCCTGGGAATTGAACCTGGGTCCTCTGCAAGAACAAGTTCTCTTAACTGCTAAGCCATGTCTCCAGTACCAGAACTAGAGTTTTATGTTCCACCAGAGCCTGGGACAATGTTTCTCTAATTTTTACTTATACTCTTTTTACACACATAGGTATGTTTGTCTGTAACATATACACATATACCTGTATACGTTCATATCCTTTTTAGTATTCTTTGGAACATCAAAATATTATGGCATACACACACAAAAATATATACAACTTTCTGAATGAGACTCTGTTCTAGTTATGTTTCTATTGCTATGATAAAAATATCATGACCATCGATAAGTTGAGAAATATAGGGTTCATTTGGCTTAAACTTCCTCAGCAGACCATCATGAAGGGAAGTCAGAGCAAAGACTCAAGAAAGAATATGGAAGCAGGAACAGAAAGAGTCAGTCATGACTGGTTTGGTCCTCATGCTTTCTCAGTTTGCTTTCTTATATACCCATTTTCCTGGGAATGAGACGGTCCACAGTAGCCTGGCCCCTACAATATCAATCATCAAGAAAATGTCCCACAGGCTTGCCTACTGGTCTTTTTGATGGAGGAGGCATTTTCTTAGTTAGGTTCCTCTTTCCAAATTAGTTTAGCTTGAAAAAAAAAGACAGACTCTTGTTACTAAGGAAATATGGCCAATAATAAATGAATCACATCTCATGATATTAAAAAGCTTTTGTGCAGCAATCGAAACTGTCAATCACATGAAGAGACCCGACAGAATTGGAGAAAAGTTGAATCTGACCAAGAAATTGGTATCTATAATATAGAAAGAATGCAAGAAACTAAACATTAAGGAAACAATCAATCAAAAGATAAATTATGGAACTTAATGGGGTGATATATATATATATATATATATATATATATATATATATATATATATATATATA